>NW_028160690.1:0-7000 GCF_964263955.1 Coregonus lavaretus | reverse complement strand
TATTATCACTGACTTCTCACCAGTGATGTCATCATAACCAGTAACCTTTTCCACTCTTGGCCCAGCCCAGCCTGACCCTGACATATAGCATCAGGCCTGTTGAGTTGACTTGGGTAACAGACCTCTAGCTTCTACACCACATCCCCCCTTCTCCTGCTCTAACATGAGACATCATCAGTACTCATTTTGGGTGCTGGTACTGTTTATATTTAGGTGCTGGAACATTAACCAATATTCTATAAGAGGTGAACTCAAGCAGTAGAAAGTTTGATGTGACTTTCCCAAGTCAAGCACTGATGATAATGTAAGATATTATAGCACACACTATGTGAACTTTGCTGCTCTGTCAGCAGTTTCCTGTGGGGTTTTTCAAAACAGATCATTTTGACGTAGTTAGCTGAGTTCAACCAGTGATCCAAGATAAGTTGCTAAGAAGTTTATCTCACATCAAAGACCTAATGAACTAATGACATAGAAGTCATATAGCCTAGCAGTATTTTCCACTCTTCAGTCCACTCTTCATGACAGTAGACTTGTATAGCTCAGTGGAGCCCCAGTTAGAGACAGATATGATACCTGCAGTGATATTGATGATCCTGTTCTGGAGCACAGGTAGGATGCTGTTATACTGATATATACTTGTGACAGTTACTGAGATATGATTTGATATTGTAAGATATATGATCATTTACAGGGCTAGTAAAAGAAAATACAACTGGAAGCAGACAGTAAAAATCTGTCTCAAAGCAGGACAATGACGTTATCACCTGAAAATATACTTTACTGTAGCATAATTGTCCATCTGGGGACAGGCACTAATATCAGGGAGAGGAGTGGAGAGAGACAGAGAGAGAGAGAGAGAGAGAGAGAGATAGAGACAGAGAGAGAGAGAGAGGAGTGGGGAGAGAGAGGAGAGGAGGGGAGAGAGGAGGGAGTGGGCGAGAGAGGAGGGAAGGGAGAGAGGATGGAGTGTGGAGAGAGAGGAGGGCGGAGAGAGGAGGGAGTGGGGAGAGAGAGAGAGGAGCAGAGCGAGAGAGAGGAGTAGAGAGAGAGCGGGGAGAGAGAGGAGTAGAGAGAGAGAGAGAGAGAGAGAGAATGAGAGAGGGCGAGTGAGGAGTAGAGAGAGAGAGAGAGAGAGGAGGGGAGGGGCGAGAGGAGGGAGTGGGGGGAGAGAGAGGAGTAGAGAGGGAGTGGGAGAGAGGGGGGAGGAGAGAGAGCG
Source organism: Coregonus lavaretus (assembly GCF_964263955.1). NCBI lineage: Eukaryota > Metazoa > Chordata > Actinopteri > Salmoniformes > Salmonidae > Coregonus > Coregonus lavaretus. The sequence continues at coordinate 5,781 of NW_028160690.1, read as the reverse complement.
GAGGTAGTGGGTAGAGAGAGAGGAGTAGAGAGAGAGAGAGAGGGTTAGAGAGTCGAGTAGAGAGAGAGAGAGAGAGGAGTAGAGAGAGAGAGAGAGAGAGAGGGAGAGAGAGGAGTAGAGAGAGAGAGGAGGGGAGGGGAGGAGAGAGAGGAGGGAGTGGGGAGAGAGAGGAGGGGAGGGGAGAGAGAGGAGGGAGTGGGGAGAGAGAGAAGGGGGGAACAGAGCATAGGAAGGGTGCTGAAAGTTAATCTTGAAATTAATCTTGAAATTAATCTGGAAGTTAATAGAAAGTTAATAGGAATACGACATTTAGATCGCAAAAACGTTTATTATGATGTCAGATTTCAATACTGGCCGATGTCATGACTCGGGAGGATGTCTTCTCTCGAATGAGCCATTGATCATATTTCTGCGATATTCCTACCTACTGAAATGTGTAATTTAACGGAGGGTCTAGCAAATGTTTCCTATTTGTCTGCCTCTTTAGTCCAGGGGGCATTGCATGGTGCCTTTGCCAGAGATATTATAGAAAGGAGATAAAATCCACTGAATGAATGAATGTACAATGTCCCACTCAGCAGACTGTCGACCAATCGCGTTCACGTTGTCATACTGCGTCACGCGGTTGCTAAGCTAATCGTCAGGCAATTCCTTCTCAAAGTCAGTCTGTGTCGAGAAACGTGCCTCTATTCCTCGAAAGTACATAATAACACGATTCCAAAGCTATACGATACTACAGATAGCAAGTTAATTATCTCACATCTCGCAAAAAGATTTGTGTTGCACTTCTTGTTGACGAAATTCGTGCTAATGTTAGGTTTTTGAGCTAGCGCCCAAAAGACTACCATTCACTTCTTGAAGGAGAGCTCTCCTTATCCCAGAATCGCCCAGAATGCACCGCGCAGCCCAATGACCTAGTATGGGCAACGTTTCCCATCTCCTCCAAGTATATCTGCTGTTGTGAATGTTAGACTCCACTCTGTGAGCGACAACGATCTGCAGGAGATTGTAGACTCCTAAATTGATTGTGTAGTTTGTTTAGGCGATTTTACAGCTAGCTAGCTAATTCACATGATGATATTGTCTTTGTATTATTGTGTGTAGCCAGCCCATAGAGAGAGCATTGCATTGTGGATTTTGTAGTCTACTTGAGCTTCAACAGATTTCCACGAGTTTCCATGTTGCTACCAACATTATTATAACGTCAAAATTAAACATTTGTTTACAAAAATTGTTTTCACATATTAGTGTAATTTAACACTGTAAATGAAAGTGATGAGTGGCTTTGTGTGGATTTTTCCTTTAATGTGTAGATTTTCATTTTGTATTTCATGATTTTCTTCATTCTTTGGTTGAGTTTGTTTTGTCTTTATACTTCCTTGTCGATTGTAGGCCAAAGTAATTCCTTTGATGTATGCCTTTTATTTCAATGCATGTGTAGGATTTATCTGGGATAGTTTGCATTCACAGTCAGCTGTTTTATGCTCCAGTTACTTTCACATTGATGTCAGTATTTGAAGTCAGCCTTTGAATCGTATATTATGCATCTATTTCATTGCACTGTATGCACTGTTCCACAAGTAGGCTAAATGAGTCAATGGGGAGGTTGAGTAGTATGATGAGGTTGAGTTTGTTTATATATATATATATATATATATATATATATATATATATATATATATATATATATTACCATTATTTAACCAGGTAGGCCAGTTGAGAACAAGTTCTCATTTACAACTGCGACCTGGCCAAGATAAAGCAAAGCAGTGCGATAAAAACAACAACAACACAGAGTTACATATGGGGTAAACAAAACGTACAGTCAATAACACAATAGAAAATAGAAAAGCTATATACAGTGTGTGCAAATGTAGTAAGTTATGGAGGTAAGGCAATAAATAGGCCATAGTGCAAAATAATTACAATTTAGTATTAACACTGGAGAGATAGATGTGCAGAAGATGATATGCAAATAGAGATACTGGGGTGCAAATGAGCAAAATAAATAACAATATGGGGATGAGGTAGTTGGGTGGGCTAATTACAGATTGGGCTGTGTACAGGTGCAGTGATCAGTAAGCTGCTCTGACAACTGATGCTTAAAGTTAGTGAGGGAGATAAGAGTCTCCAGCTTCAGAGATTTTTGCAGTTCTTTCCAGTTATTGGCAGCAGAGAACTGGAAGGACTGGCGGCCAAAGGAGGTGTTGGCTTTGGGCATGACCAGTGAGGTATACCTGCTGGAGCGCAGACTACAGGTGGGTGTTGCTATGTTGACCAAAGAGCTACGATAAGGCGGGGATTTGCCTAGCAGTGATTTATAGATGACCTGGAGCCAGTGGGTTTGGCGACGAATATGTAGTGAGGGCCAGCCAACGAGAGCGTACAGGTCACAATGGTGGGTAGTATATGGGGCTTTGGTGACAAAACGGATGGCACTGTGAAAGACTACATCCAATTTGCTGAGTAGAGTGTTGGAGACTATTTTGTAAATGACATCGCCGAAGTCAAGAATCGGTAGGATAGTCAGTTTTACGAGGGTATGTTTGGCAGCATGAGTGAAGGAGGCTTTGTTGCGAAATAGGAAGCAGATTCTAGATTTAACTTTGGATTGGAGATGCTTAATGTGAGTCTGGAAGTAGAGTTTACCGTCTAACCAGACACCAAGGTATGTGTAGTTGTCCACATATTCTAAGTCAGACCCGCCGAGTGATTCTAGTCGGGCGGGCGGGTGCAAGCAGCGTTCGATTGAAGAGCATGCATTTAGTTTTACTAGCATTTAAGAGCAGTTGGGGGCTACGGAAGGAGTGTTGTATGGCATTGAAGCTCGTTTGGAGGTTTGTTAACATAGTGTCCAATGAAGGGCCAGATGTATACAAAATGGTGTCGTCTGCATAGAGGTGGATCTGAGAGTCACCTGCAGCAAGGGCGACATCATTGATATACACAGAGAATAGAGTCGGCCTGGGAATTGAACCCTGTGGCACCCCCATGGAGACTGCCATAGGTCCAGACAACAGGCCCTCCGATTTGACACATTGAACTCTATCTGAGAAGTAGTTGGTGAACTAGGCGAGGCAGTCATTTGAGAAACCAAGGCTATTTAGTCTGCCAATAAGAATGCGGTGATTGACAGAGTCGAAAGCCTTGGCCAGGTCGATGAAGACGGCTGCACAGTACTGTCTTTTATCGATCGCGGTTGTAATATTGTTTAGGACCTTGAGCGTGGCTGAGGTGCACCCATGACCAGCTCGGAACCAGATTGCATAGCGGAGAAGGTACGGTGGGATTCGAAATTGTCGGTTATCTGTTTGTTAACTTGGCTTTCAAATACTTTCGAAAGGCAGGGAAGGATGGATATAGGTCTGTAACAGTTTGGATCGAGAGTGTCTCCCCCTTTGAAGAGGGGGATGACCGCGGCAGCTTTCCAATCTCTAGGGATCTCAGACAATACGAAAGATAGGTTGAACAGGCTAGTACTAGGGGTTGCGACAAATTCGGCGGCTAATTTTAGAAAGAAAGGGTCCAGATTGTCTAGCCCAGCTGATTTGTAGGGATCCAGATTTTGCAGCTCTTTCAGAACATCAGCTATCTGAATTTGGTTGAATGAGAAGCGGGGGGGGCATGGGCAAGTTGCAGCGGAGGGTGCAGAGCTTGTCGCCGGGATAGGGGTAGTCAGGTGGAAAGCATGGCCAGCCATAGCAAAATGCTTATTGAAATTCTCGATTATCGTAGATTTATCGGTGGTAACAGTGTTTCCTAGCCTCAGTGCAGTGGGCAGCTGGGAGGAGGTGCTCTTATTCTCCATGGACTTTACAGTGTCCCAAAACCTTTTGGAGTTAGTGCTAGAGGATGCACATTTCAGTTTGAAAAAGCTAGCCTTTGCTTTCCTAACTGATTGTGTAGTACATTTTACACTCCATTTCAAATACCTTTAAACATAATATAAACCTCATATTGCAGTGATAATTCATGTCTGGGGGCATTTTGTTAGTTTTTGCTGTTCTCCAAATAGTATTTTAGAGTTTTAAGTACAGTAAATGAGCTTCAACTGGTGGGGGGATTTCTACACACCCCATTTAGCCATACACTAGGTTTAGCTGTGTTTCTACACACAACATTTAGCCATTCACTAGGTTTAGTTGTATTTTTACACAACCCATTCAGCCATACACTAGGTTTAGCTGTGTTTCTACACACAACATTTAGCCATACCCTAGGTTTAATTGTATTTCTACACACCCCATTTAGCCATACCCTAGGTTTAATTGTATTTCTACACACCCCATTTAGCCATACCCTAGGTTTAGCTGTATTTCAACACACCCGATTTAGCCATACACTAGGTTTAGTTGTATTTCTACACACCTCATTTAGACATACCCTAGGTTTAGCTGTATTTCTACACACCCAATTTAGCCATACACTAGGTTTAGTTGTATTTCTACACACCTCATTTAGACATACCCTAGGTTTAGCTGTATTTCTACACCCCCAAACTACTTCCTGCAGCTATGGGACAGAGGAGGAGGGGAGGGGAGATGGAGAGTGAGAGAGAAGAGGAGGAGAGAGAGAGAGGGAGATGTCAAAAGAGATAGGGCTGACAGACTAACACGCAGTCAACTGAATATCTTTTCATAACTGACTTCTCACCAGTGATGTCATCACAACCAGTAACCTTGTCCACTCTTCCACTCCTGGTACGGCTCAGCTTGACCTCTGACCTATGAAATGAATGATTTCAAAAACAGACAAAAGCAAAGGTATTAAATTATATATAAACTCATCTACAAAGAGAGGTTCACCTTTCCACAGAAGGGGAATGTGTGTACACATGGGTGTTGTTGCACCATACCAACGATAAGCCTATCTTCCCCATCACATCACGTGTGTTGTTGCACCATACCAACGATAAGCCTATCTTCCCCATCACATCATGAAAGGTCATGTTGATGTTCATTTCTCCTCTCTTTTGCCTAGGTGGCTCCACTAGGGTCCTCTCAGCCAAGTGGCTCCACTAGGGCCCTCTCAGTCAGCTGGTTCCCCAATACTCCTCTCCCTTTCTCCCCCTCTTCCCCCTCTCCTCCTCTCCCACTCTCCCACTTTCCCCCTCTAATTTCTTCTCCCCCTCTCCCCCTCTCCTTTTCTCCCTCTTTCCCCCTCTCCCCCATCTCTTTTCTTCTCCCCCTCTCCCTCTCACCTCCTATCCTCCTCTCCCCCTCTCCCTCTCCTCTCCTCACTCTACTCCTCTCCCTCTCTCCCCCTCTCCCACCCTCTCCTCCTCTACCATTCTCCCCCTCTCCCCCTCTCCTCTCCCCCTCACCTCCTCTCACCCCTCTCCTCTTCTCCCTCTCTCCCCTCTCTCCCCTCTCCTCTTCTCCCTCTTTCCCCCTCTCCCCATCTCCTCCTCTCCCTCTCTCCCACTCTCCCCCTCTCCCCCCCTCCCCTTCTTCCCCTCTCCCCCTCTCCTCTTCTCCATCTCTCCCCCTCTCTCCACTCTCCTACTCTCCCCCTCTCTCCCTCTTCTCTTTCCCCCTCTCCCCCTCTCCTCTTCTCCCTCTCTCCCCTTCTCCACCTGTCTTTTCTTCTCCCCCTCTCCCTCTCTCCTCTTCTCCCTCTTTCCCCCTCTCTTTTCTTATTCGCCTCTCCCCATCTCCCCCTCTCCTCTTCTCCCTCTCTCCACCTCTCCCCCTCTCTCCCTCTCCTCTTCTCCCTCTCTCAACTTCTCCCACCTCTCCTCTCCTCTCCCCTCTCCTCCTATCCCTCTCTCCCCCTTTCCCC
>NW_028160691.1:25000-32146 GCF_964263955.1 Coregonus lavaretus | reverse complement strand
TACCAAAACACAGGACTGTAATATACCATTTATAAAAGGACAGTGAATGAGCCTAAATACACTGCTCTTCAGACTTTATGGGATGGGAATTAATGGAAAAGCTTGCCAGTTTGGATTTAAGCCCAACATAAAAGCAGTTTCCTCTGAACCTTAGGGGAGTCCATCCAAGCAACACGGAGGCTATGTGTGTGCCTACACACCGTCAACATTCTGTTTACCATTCATTTAAAAAGGAGAGCCCCATTCTGTTGATGGAGCCAATGTTTTTTGTTTTTCAATGCATCAGTTGGAATTGGACTCTTGAAAGAATACATTGAAAGTTTACAAAGAGCAGGCCCATAAGTGCTCGAGAGTGTTTGCCAAACTTCTGTTTGTGTGTCTGGCGTGCTTGTGTGTGTGTGTAGACATTGGGTAAACACTGCGTTGTAATGCAGGGGGCTGTTGGGGGAGCCCTCCAGAAGACATGCAGGAGCGTTCTGTTCTGTTCCCTCATCAACTTTTTTAAGACTGTTAATCATATTACACTTTCTTATTCACTAAGAATAAGAAAGTGTAATTTTTGCAGAAGATCTACAGAGGGAAAAAAGTATTTGATCCCCTGCTGATTTTGTACGTTTGCCCACTGACAAAGACATGATCAGTCTATACTTTTAATGGTAGGTTTATTTGAACAGTGAGAGACAGAATAACAACAAACAATTCCAGAGAAACGCATCTCAAAAATGTTATAAATTGATTTGCATTTTAATGAGGGAAATAAGTATTTGACCCCTCTGCAAAACATGACTTTGTACTTGGTGGCAAAACCCTTGTTGGCAATCACAGTGGTCAGATGTTTTTTGTAGTTGGCCATCAGGTATGCACACATCTCAGGAGGGATTTTGTCCCACTCCTCTTTGCAGATCTTCTCCAAGTCATTAAGGTTTCGAGGCTGACGTTTGGCAACTCGAACCTTCAACTCCCTCCACAGATTTTCTATGGGATTAAGGTCTGGAGACTGGCTAGGCCACTCCAGGACCTTAATATGCTTCTTCTTGAGCCACTCCTTTGTTGCCTTGGCCATGTGTTTTGGGTCATTGTCATGCTGGAATACCCATCCACTACCCATTTTCAATGCCCTGGCTGAGGGAAGGAGGTTCTCACCCAAGATTTGACAGTACATGGCGCCGTCCATCGTCCCTTTGATGCGGTGAAGTTGTCCTGTCCCCTGAGCAGAAAAACACCCCCAAAGCATAATGTTTCCACCTCCATGTTTGACGGTGGGGATGGTATTCTTGGGGTCATAGGCAGCAATCCTCCTCCTCCAAACACGGCGAGTTGAGTTGATGCCAAAGAGCTCGATTTTGGTCTTATCTGACCACAACACTTTCACCCAGTTCTCCTCTGAATCATTCAGATGTTCATTGGCAAACTTCAGACGGGCCTGTATATGTGCTTTCTTGAGCAGGGGGACCTTGCGGGTGCTGCAGGATTTCAGTCCTTCACGGTGTAGTGTGTTACCAATTGTTTTCTTGGTGACTATGGTCCCAGCTGCCTTGAGATCATTGACAAGATACTCCCGTGTAGTTCTGGGCTGATTCCTCACCGTTCTCATGATCATTGCAGCTGTAAGTCGCTTTGGATAAAAGCGTCTGCTAAGTGGCATAATATTATTATATTATTATTATAACTACACGAGGTGAGATCTTGCATGGAGCCCCAGGCCGAGGGAGATTGACAGTCCTTTTGTGTTTCTTCCATTTGCGAATAATCGCACCAACTGTTGTCACCTTCTAACCAAGCTGCTTGGCGATGGTCTTGTAGCTCATTCCAGCCTTGTGTAGGTCTACAATCTTGTCCCTGACATCATTGGAGAGCTCTTTGGTCTTGGCCATGGTGGAGAGTTTGGAATCTGATTGATTGATTGCTTCTGTGGACAGATGTGTTTTATACAGGTAACAAACTGAGATTAGGAGCACTCCCATTAAGAGTGTGCTCCTAATCTCAGCTCATTACCTATATAAAAGACACCTGGGAGCCCAGAATTCTTTCTGATTGAGAGGGGGTCAAATACTTATTTCCCTCATTAAAATGCAAATGAATTTATAACATTTTTGCCGTGCTTTTTTCTAGATTTTTTGTTGTTATTCTGTCTCTCACTGTTCAAATAAACCTACCATTAAAATTATAGACAGATCATTTATCTGTCAGTGGGCAAACGTACAAAATCACCAGGGGAACAAAAACTGTTTTCCCTCACTGTAGGTGCTGCTGTAGGCCTTCCTTGGTTGGGGACAGAAGCACCAGGGCCGGATTCACAAGACGCTACTTACAAAAAAACGTAAGAAGTTTCTTAAGGAAAAATATAAGAAGTTCATAAGATAGTTCGTAAGTGCAATTCCTCAAAATGTTCTTAGGAATTCATAGTTGTTTTTAGGAACTTCGTAAATACAGTGGGGGAAAAAGTATTTAGTCAGCCACCAATTGTGCAAGTTCTCCCACTTAAAAAGATGAGAGAGGCCTGTAATTTTCATCATAGGTACACGTCAACTATGACAGACACATTGAGAGAAAAAATCCAGAAAATCACATTGTAGGATTTTTAATGAATTTATTTGCAAATTATGGTGGAAAATAAGTATTTGGTCACCTACAAACAAGCAAGATTTCTGGCTCTCACAGACCTGTAACTTCTTCTTTAAGAGGCTCCTCTGTCCTCCACTCGTTACCTGTATTAATGGCACCTGTTTGAACTTGTTATCAGTATAAAAGACACCTGTCCACAACCTCAAACAGTCACACTCCAAACTCCACTATGGCCAAGACCAAAGAGCTGTCAAAGGACACCAGAAACAAAATTGTAGACCTGCACCAGGCTGGGAAGACTGAATCTGCAATAGGTAAGCAGCTTGGTTTGAAGAAATCAACTGTGGGAGCAATTATTAGGAAATGGAAGACATACAAGACACTGATAATCTCCCTCGATCTGGGGCTCCACGCAAGATCTCACCCCGTGGCGTCAAAATGATCACAAAAATCCCAGAACCACACGGAGGGACCTAGTGAATGACCTGCAGAGAGCTGGGACCAAAGTAACAAAGCCTACCATCAGTACACACTACGCCGCCAGGGACTCAAATCCTGCAGTGCCAGACGTGTCCCCCTGCTTAAGCCAGTACATGTCCAGGCCCGTCTGAAGTTTGCTAGAGTGCATTTTGATGATCCAGAAGAGGATTGGGAGAATGTCATATGGTCAGATGAAACCAAAATATAACTTTTTTGGTAAAAACTCAACTCGTCGTGTTTGGAGGACAAAGAATGCTGAGTTGCATCCAAAGAACACCATACCTACTGTGAAGCATGGGGTGGAAACATCATGCTTTGGGGCTGTTTTTCTGCAAAGGGACCAGGACGACTGATCCGTGTAAAGGAAAGAATGAATGGGGCCATGTATCGTGAGATTTTGAGTGAAAACCTCCTTCCATCAGCAAGGGCATTGAATATGAAACGTGGCTGGGTCTTTCAGCATGATAATGATCCCAAACACACCGCCCGGGCAACGAAGGAGTGGCTTCGTAAGAAGCATTTCAAGGTCCTGGAGTGGCCTAGCCAGTCTCCAGATCTCAACCCCATAGAAAATCTTTGGAGGGAGTTGAAAGTCTGTGTTGCCCAGCGACAGCCCCAAAACATCACTGCTCTAGAGGAGATCTGCATGGAGGAATGGGCCAAAATACCAGCAACAGTGTGTGAAAACCTTGTGAAGACTTACATAAAACGTTTGACCTGTGTCATTGCCAACAAAGGGTATATAACAAAGTATTGAGAAACTTTTGTTATTGACCAAATACTTATTTTCCACCATAATTTGCAAATAAATTCATAACAAATCCTACAATGTGATTTTCTGGAGAAAAAAAAATCTCAATTTGTCTGTCATAGTTGACGTGTACCTATGATGAAAATTACAGGCCTCTCTCATATTTTTAAGTGGGAGAACTTGCACAATTGGTGGCTGACTAAATACATTTTTTCCACACTCTATCTTTCTTAAGAACTTTGTAAATATCTTCTTATGTGGCATTGACATCAGTGATGTGCTTGAAACCAATAAATAAGCCTATGTGACAGGGATGTTAGGATTTGGCCCACTATAATAAAGTGTTGATATTTCAATTTTATTACATTTATTTTTTTGCTTTATGTCTCGAGAATAAAACATTTTTAGATGGCTCGCGAACCCTTTATACACACACAAAACCCCCGTTATTTTCCACACATTATAGCCATCAGACTACCTATATCAAAACCAAAAATAGATAACCAAGGAAAGTGCAATAAAAACTTCAGCAAACAAGGGCTTGAAGTGATGGCGGAGGAAATAGCAGCCAGGAAAAGGTTGCTGTTGGGGAGGCTCGATAACTGTGGGGTCAGTGCAGAGACCAAAAAGAGAGGATGGGCGAGAGTGGCCGTGTCTGTCTCTGCCATCGGGGGTATGGCAAGGGACAGTGACGCCGTAAAAAAGAAGTGGTCCGATATCAAGTCGGCTGCTAAGAAGAAGGGAGCTGAGAGAAGCAGGGAGTTGAAGAAGACTGGAGGGGGGTATCAACCATTCATGTGGACCAGCTGGAGGAGAAGGTGTTGTCCATGATAGGAGAGACGGTGGTAGAGGGACTGTGGTCGGGCATCGACTCGAACTGCGCGACCGGTAAGTTTGCTAGATAACGTGTAACAACATTAGCTAATTAGCTAACATAGCTAACGACGTTAACATTAGCTAACTTAGCCAAGTGTTTCTTTGCAAATTGACGAGCTAACTTTAGCTATTTAACACTTCTACAATATTGTAATATGTTGTTAATTACTAGCTAGTTAGATAATGCATGTTTAATTCGTTTTCTTGCTGTATTTAAATGTACGGTAGCCGACTGGATACAAAAGTATCCAGTCGTTTAGCTAACGTTACACTTATACTTCTCTCATCATATCGAGCCTACAGCTCTTGAAACGTTGTTGTTATGCTGACACGATGTGTTTGACCTTCCAGAAATAACACTGGACCTCATCCATATGCCCCTGTGCCCGGATGTGGGAGCCATGGATGATCATGATAATGTGACAGAAGAACAAGCAGAGGAAGGTGTTTGTTTGGTTTCTCATTTAATACGTTTAATATTCTTCTATAATAATACAACACTCATTCCCATAACATGTTCATTGTATTTTCTCAACAGATCATCACTGAAGACACAGAGGAGATTCGCCTGTCTCAGATCCTTAACCGACATGACACCCCAATGTACGAGCCAGTGCCACCCCAGGCAAGGAGGCTTGCTAGTTTGGAGGAGATGGTGGCTGTCCAGAGGTCGCTCCTGGGGGAGGTCACGGCCCTGCACTGGGTGCAGGAGGAGCTACTGAAGGTGGAAGGCGAGAGATTAGCCCTGCAGAAGGAGAAGCTAGCCCTGGAGAAGGATAGGACTGCCATGGAGAAGCGAAGAAGACTTGAAGATTAATATTCTAAAATAAGTCTGTTTTGATATCATACAAACCTTATTTTTTGTCATGTGAATCTCCTCCTTATGAGGTCATTTCTTGCTTGTAGGCCAGCATTGAGCATCTACCAGCAGCATTGTGGTCAGCGGCAACATCCTGGTCAGGTACATGCTAAATGGCATATTATTATTATTATTATTATTAGGTACAGCTGGTAGAATGTCAGGTATATTGGGATGTGGCATCCTGTTTTGTATGCAGATGAGCAAGATACATGCTGAGGTTATGATCTTGCATGTTTTTTCTGGGCTGTATAAAATAACTCCCCCAGAGCGGTCAATGCATCTGAATCTGGATTTTAGGACTCCGATAGATCTCTCTACTAAACTCCTCGTTTTCATCTGAGCGTGGTTGTAGTTCTCTTCTGCATCATTGTTAGTGTGTAGGATTGGTGTTATGAGCCATGTTTTTTGTCCATAGCCACTATCACCTAAAACCCCAAACATACAAAGTAGTAAATTTATATCATAAGAAGCAACACTATTTTAAGTGTGCTGTGGACCACAACACAATTACAAAGGTAACAGGTATCAGGTAAAGAAAATAAAGGGTTAGTGATTTCTGATTTCTTTACCTAATAGCCATCCATCAGGAATGGGACCTTACTCAAACATGCCTTCTCAGGGCTGAATTTGATACAATGAAGGAGTTGTGTGTGCTCCTGGGCCATTTGGCAACAACATTAGTGAAGGCTAGTGTGGCATTGCAGACTACTTGTACATTGATAGAGTGGAAGTTATTTCGATTAACATAAATGTCCTCCTCATCAAGTGGACCCTATCAGGAGAAATGGTAAGACTACATCAGATACTTACAGTTGAAGTCGGAAGTTTACATACACATTAGCCAAATACATTTAAACTCAGTTTTTCACAATTCCTGACATTTAATCCTAGTAAAAATTCCCTGTCTTAGGTCAGTTAGGATCACCACGTTATTTTAAGAATGTGAAATGTCAGAATAATAGTTGAGAGAATGATTTATTTCAGCTTTTATTTATTTCATCACCTTCCTAGTGGGTCAGAAGTTTACATACACTCAATTAGTATTTGGTAGCATTGCCTTTAAATTGTTTAACTTGGGTCAAAAGATTCGGGTAGCCTTCCACAAGCTTCCCACAACAAGTTGGGTGAATTTTGGCCCATTCCTCCTGACAGAGCTGGTGTAACTGAGTCAGGTTTGTAGGCCTCCTTGCTCGCACACACATTTTCAGTTCTGCCCACAAATGTTCTATAGGATTGAGGTCAGGGCTTTGTGATGGCCACTCCAATACCTTGACTTTGTCGTCCTTAAGCCATTTTGCCACAACTTTGTAAGTATGCTTGGGGTGATTGTCCATTTGGAAGACCCATTTGCGACCAAGCTTTAACTTCCTGACTGATGTCTTGAGATGTTGCTTCAATATCTCCACATAATGTTCCTTCCTCATGATGCCATCTATTTTGTGTAGTGCACCAGTCCCTCCTGCAGCAAAGCACCACCACAGCATGATGCTGCCACCCCCGTGCTTCACGTTTGGGATGGTGTTTTTTGGCTTGCAAGGCCCCCCTTTTTCCTCCAAACATAACGATGGTCATTATGGCCAAACAGTTATATTTTTGTTTAATCAGACCAGAG
>NW_028160691.1:0-20000 GCF_964263955.1 Coregonus lavaretus | reverse complement strand
ATGGTGGTGGGTCTGTGATGTTGTGGGGCTGTTTTCTTTCCAAAGGCCCTGGGATCCTCGTTAGGATACATGGCATCATGGAGTCCATCAAGTAGTAGATGTAGTAGTAGTAGTAGCAGTAGTAGTAGTAGTAATAGTAGTAGTAGTATTTACATTTACATTTTTACATTTTAGTCATTTAGCAGACGCTCTTATCCAGAGCGACTTACAGGAGCAATTAGGGTTAAGTGCCTTGCTCAAGGGCACATCGACCTTTCGGTTACTGGCACAACGCTCTTACCCACTAAGCTACCTGCCGCCCTAGTAGTAGTAGTAGTAGTAGTAGTAGTAGTAGTAGTAGTAGTAGTAGAAGTAGTAGTAGTAGTAGTAGTAGTAGTAGTAGTAGTAGTAGTAGTAGTAGTAGTAGTAGTAGTAGTAGTAGTCGTAGTAATAATATAAGTAGCAGTAGTAGTAGATGCAGAGTAGTAGTAGTAGTAGTAGTAGTAGTAGTAGTAGTAGTAGTAGTAGATGCATAGTAGTAGTAGTAGTAGTAGTAGTAGTAGTAGTAGTAGTAGATACAGTATAGTAGTAGTAGTAGTAGTTGTAGTATATGTAGTTGTGGTGGTGGTAGTAGTAGTAATAATAGAAGTAGCAGTAGTAGTAGATTCAGTATAGTAGTAGTGGTAGTAGTAGTAGTAGTAGTAGTAGTAGTAGTAGTAGTAGTAGTAGTAGTAGTAGTAGTAGTAGTAGTAGTAGTAGTTGTCACGGTTTCGGCCGAGGCTGCCTCTCTCCCTTGTTCGGGCAGGCTTCGGCGTTCGTTGTCTCCGGAATACTAGCTGCCACCGTTGTATGTTTCATGTTCGTTTGCTTTTGTCTGTTTGTTGTCACACCTGTTCTCGTTTAGTGTAATTAGTGTCCTATAAGTTTCTCGTTGTGTTTGTCTAGTGTTGTGTGTTATTGATTTTGGTCTGTCGTGTGTTGGGCTTATTTTCGCCCTTTCGCTCGGTTGAGCTTTCCTCCACTGCGTTGGAGCGTTACGCACCTGTTAGTGCGCTTTTTGCTATTTCGCCTTTGTGCGTATTTTTGCCTTCGGGCCAGTGTTGTCATTTTTCCTGTTTGGAGATTTACTAAAGTTGTTTGGACTATCCTTCGGTGTTCTGCGTTTGATTCCACCACTACACCCACCTACAGCACGCGTGACAGAATAACACACCAATAATGGAATCAGCAGGAGCCGCAGCAGCCCAGACGACGCTGGAGGACCAGGTCCGGGAACAACGGGACCAGATCCTGCAGATGGGGACCGCACTGCAGGAGGTGATCACCACCATCCGAGGCTGGGGAACGCCTCCACCGCCACCCTCCCTGCCAGCACCATCGGCCAGTCCGCCCATTCCCGCACCGGAACCCCGAGGAGTCCGACTCTCGCTCCCGAGGGCCTACGATGGAACCGCGGCCGGGTGTCAGGGATTCCTTCTCCAGGTGTAGCTGTACCTGGCCACCGTGCACCCGGCGCCCTCGGGACATGAGAGCGTGTCCGCCCTGATCTCCTGCCTTTCCGGGAAGGCATTGGAATGGGCCAACGCGGAGTGGAGGAGGATCGACGCGGACACCATCACGTACGACGAGTTCTCCCGCCGCTTCAGGGCGGTGTTTGACCATCCCTCGGAGGGGAAAGCGGCGGGGGAGCGTCTGGTCTTCCTCCGGCAGGGGAGGAGGAGTGCCCAAGAGTTCGCCCTCGAATTCCGTACTCTAGCGGCAGATGCAGGGTGGAATGATCGGGCTCTCGTCGATCACTACAGATGTAGTCTACGAGAGGACGTCCGTCGGGAGCTGGCTTGTAGGGACACCAGCCTCTCGTTCGACCAGTTGGTCGACATGTCCATCAGGCTGGATAACCTACTAGCTACCCGCGGACGTTCCGAGGGGGGTCCGTCCATTTCACCCTCCAGCGCCTCCGAGCCGTGTCCCATGGAGCTCGGGGGCGCTGGCGCTAGAGAGAGGAGGGGTCGGCTTACTAGGGGGTCCATCCCCTGCACCAACTGTGGTCGGGGAGGACACACCGCGGCTAGGTGCTGGGGATGGCCTCCTAGGGGAGAGGACGACAGGTCCCGCACTGGGGATTCCTTCCAGGTGAGTAGGCGCCCCACTCACCCAGAGCTCTCTGTTGCACATTTCTGTATGCCTGTGAGTTTTCCACAGGTAGCACCTCATTCCCAGCATAAGGCGCTGGTAGATTCAGGCGCGGCTGGGAATTTTATTGATAAGAAGTTTTGTTTAGCTTTAGGGATTCCCCTTCTTCCTGTTGATGTCCCTTTCCCCGTTCATGCCCTAGATAGCCGTCCGTTGGGTGCGGGCTTGATCAGGGAGGTCACTGCGCCACTTAGGATGTGTGCGCAGGGGGGTCATCAGGAGATGATTCAGCTATTTCTGATTGACTCTCCTGCGTATCCGGTGGTGCTGGGCATGCCCTGGTTGAGTACCCATAACCCATCTATTTCGTGGCAGGAGAGGGCTCTGATGGAGTGGTCTGCCCAGTGTGTGGGTAGATGTTTAGGCGTTTCCGTAGGGGCTACCTCGGTGGAGAGTCCAAACCAGGTGCCCGCATTGCACGTTCCCCCTGAGTATGGGGATTTGGCTATTGCGTTTAGTAAGTCGAGGGCGACGCAGTTGCCGCCCCATAGGCAGGGAGATTGTGCGATAGACCTCCAGGCAGGAGCTGCGCTCCCACGGAGCCATGTGTATCCTCTGTCTCAGGAGGAGAAGAAAGCTATGGAGACTTACATAGACGAATCTCTGAGACAAGGATACATACGGCCTTCCACTTCCCCTGCGTCCTCGAGTTTCTTTTTTGTGAAGAAGAAGGATGGTGGTTTACGCCCGTGCATCGATTACCGTGGTCTCAATCAGATCACGGTGAAGTACAGTTATCCACTCCCGCTGATTGCGACCATGACTGAGTCCTTGCATGGGGCGCGTTTCTTCACTAAATTAGATCTCAGGAGCGCGTACAACTTGGTATGCATCAGGGAGGGCGATGAATGGAAGACAGCCTTTAGTACCACCTCGGACCATTACGAGTATCTTGTCATGCCATACGGGTTGATGAACGCTCCGTCAGTTTTCCAATCATTCGTGGATGAGATCTTCAGGGACATGCAGGGGCAGGGGGTCGTGGTGTACATAGATGACATTCTCGTGTACTCGCCTACCCGTGTCGAGCATGTGGCCCTGGTGCGCAGAGTGTTGCGGAGGCTGGTGGAGCACGACCTGTATGTTAAGGCAGAGAAGTGTCTGTTTTTCCAGGAGTCGGTCTCCTTTTTGGGGTATCAGTTGTCTGCGTCAGGGGTGAAGATGGAGGTAGACCGGGTGTCAGCCGTGCGTAATTGGCAAACACCAACCACTGTGAAGGAGGTACAGCAGTTTTTGGGGTTTGCGAATTACTACCGGAGGTTTATCCGGGGTTTTGGACAGGTGGCAGCTCCCATCACGTCTCTCTTGAAGGGGGGCCCGGTGCGTCTGCAGTGGTCTGCCGAGGCGGACAGGGCATTTGGGAGGCTGAAGGACCTGTTTACCTCGGCTCCAGTGCTGGCGCATCCGGATCCCTCTTTACCATTTCAGGTAGAGGTGGACGCGTCTGAGGCCGGTATTGGAGCCGTGCTTTCACAACGGTCAGGCGCGCCACCTAAACTCCGCCCCTGTGCCTTCTATTCCAAGAAGCTCAGTCCGGCGGAGCGAAACTATGACGTAGGGGACAGGGAGCTGTTAGCCGTGGTACAGGCCCTAAAGGTGTGGAGGCACTGGCTTGAGGGGGCTCAACACCCTTTCCTCATTTTGACGGACCACCGTAACCTGGAGTACATCCGGGCAGCGAGGAGGCTAAACCCTCGGCAGGCTAGATGGAATATGTTCTTGACCCGGTTTACATTTAAGATCACGTACATCCCTGGGTCACAGAACGGTAAGGCAGATGCGCTGTCTCGGCGGTATGACACGGAGGAGAGGTCCGTGGAGCCCACTCCCATACTGCCGGAGTCGTGTCTGGTGGCACCGGTAGTGTGGGAGGTCGATGCTGAGCTCGAGCGGGCGTTACGCACCGACCCTAGTCCACCACAATGCCCGGAGGGTCGGAAGTATGTTCCGCTCGAGGTTCGGGATCGATTGATCTATTGGGCTCACACGTCACCCTCCTCTGGACACCCGGGTATCGGCCGGACAGTGCACTGTCTTAGTGCCAAGTACTGGTGGCCCACGTTGGCAAGGGATGTGAGGGTTTATGTTTCCTCCTGCTCGGTGTGCGCCCAGTGTAAGGCGCCTAGACATCTGCCTAGGGGTAAGTTACTACCCCTGCCCGTTCCACAACGACCATGGTCCCACCTCTCGGTGGATTTCCTTACTGACCTTCCTCCTTCACAGGGGAATACCACTATACTGGTCGTTGTGGACCGGTTTTCTAAGGCCTGTCGTTTGCTCCCCATGCCGGGCCTTCCCACCGCCCTGCAAACTGCCGAAGCCCTATTCACCCATGTGTTCCGGCACTACGGGGTACCCGAGGATATTGTGTCTGATCGAGGTCCCCAATTTACCTCCAGAGTCTGGAGAGCTTTTATGGAGCGGTTGGGGGTCTCGGTGAGCCTCACCTCGGGTTACCACCCGGAGAGTAATGGGCAGGTGGAACGTGTGAACCAGGATGTGGGTAGGTTTCTTAGAACATACTGCCAGGACCGGCCGGAGGAGTGGGCAAGGTACGTTCCCTGGGCCGAAATGGCCCAGAATTCCCTACGCCATTCCTCCACTAACCTAACCCCTTTCCAATGTGTGTTAGGGTACCAGCCGGTTCTGGCACCTTGGCAGCAGAGCCAGATCGAGGCTCCTGCGGTGGATGAGTGGGCGCGGCGCTCGGAGGAGACATGGAACGCTGCACACGTCCACCTGCAGCGGGCCCTCCGACGTCATAAGGCGAGCGCCGATCTCCACCGCAGTGAGGGACCGGTGTACGCACCTGGTGATCGAGTCTGGCTCTCTACCAGAAACCTGCCCCTCCGCCTGCCCTGTCGGAAACTGGGTCGGCGGTTTGTAGGGCCATTTAAAGTCCTGGGAAGGTTGAACGAGGTGTGTTATAAATTACAACTACCTGTTGAATTTAAAAGTATTAACCCCTCGTTCCATGTGTCCCTTCTCAGGCCGGTGGTAGCTGGCCCACTCCAAGAAAGTGAGATCAGGGAGACTCCTCCGCCCCCATTGGACATCGAGGGGGCACCGGCGTACTCCGTGAGGTCCATCTTGGATTCGAGACGTCGGATGGGGGGTCTCCAGTATCTAGTGGAGTGGGAGGGGTACGGTCCGGAGGAGCGGTGCTGGGTGCCGAGGAGAGACATTTTGGACCCGTCTCTCCTGACGGAATTCCATCGTGGGCACCCGACGCACCCTGCTCCGCGTCCTCCGGGTCGTCCCCGAGGCCGGAGTCGGCGCACGTCTGGAGCCGCGCGTCAAGGGGGGGGTACTGTCACGGTTTCGGCCGAGGCTGCCTCTCTCCCTTGTTCGGGCAGGCTTCGGCGTTCGTTGTCTCCGGAATACTAGCTGCCACCGTTGTATGTTTCATGTTCGTTTGCTTTTGTCTGTTTGTTGTCACACCTGTTCTCGTTTAGCGTAATTAGTGTCCTATAAGTTTCTCGTTGTGTTTGTCTAGTGTTGTGTGTTATTGATTTTGGTCTGTCGTGTGTTGGGCTTATTTTCGCCCTTTCGCTCGGTTGAGCTTTCCTCCACTGCGTTGGAGCGTTACGCACCTGTTAGTGCGCTTTTTGCTATTTCGCCTTTGTGCGTATTTTTACCTTCGGGCCAGTGTTGTCATTTTTCCTGTTTGGAGATTTACTAAAGTTGTTTGGACTATCCTTCGGTGTTCTGCGTTTGATTCCACCACTACACCCACCTACAGCACGCGTGACAGTAGTAGTAGGAGTAGTTGTAGTATATGTAGTTGTGGTCGTAGTAGTAGTAGTAATAATAGAAGATGTAGTAGTAGTAGTAGTAGTAGTAGTAGTAGTAGTAGTAGTAGTAGTAGTAGTAAATGCAATATAGTAGTAAATAATAATATGTTCCATTTAGCAGACACAACTTACAGTCATGCGTGCATACATTTTACGTATGGGTGGCCCCGGGAATCAAACCCACAACCCTGGTGGTGCAAGCGCCATTTTCTAGAAACTGAGCCACACTGAACCTGCGGTCATAGTAGTATTTTATGATTGTGATTTTATGGAGGTGCTAGTACTAATTGCATTATTATTGGCAGGAGTTGTAGCATTATTATCAACAGTAGTATTATTGTATAATAGTCTTGACAGTAGAATTAAAAGAGATAGTAGTACTAGTCTAGTATTAGTAGCAGCAGTAATTGTGGTAGTATTGTATTGTAGTGATCTCTTTGCTTCTGACAGTAATGGAACATATGGTAATGGCCTTGCTGAACCCGACATCACCCTCTCCCTCTCAGACACAGTGCATAGTTCCCAGACACCGGTCTGATTTAAACATGCCCCCAGAGCACTCACTGGGCCTGCCGTTAAGGCTGATCCCTTCCCTCTGTCAGGCCCCTACCTCCATCAGCCCACAGCCAAACACCTCCCATGCTCCCATGCCTAGGAACAGGAACAGCCCAGGAAGATGCGGAAGAGGAGGAGGAAGGTGACAAGGAAGAGAAAAGGCCAGCGGGACAAAGAAAAAAAAACAGGAAATCACCTGAACCAAATCTCCTCTTTCTCCTTCACGTCCCCTGTCCTCACCGTTTCTGTCTCGCCACCCCTCTGCTCTGCACCCCGCTCTGTCCCCACTGCCTATTAGGTGTGAAATCCCTGGCAGATCATTTGTTTAGTAAATGAAACAGATGTCTTTTACGATTTTTTGGAGTGTGTTCCAAGGGGACTGGTGTCCGGGGGGTCAGGCGGAATGCACCCCAGGGCTGGTTGGAGGGAAGAGAAATAACAGGGCTGGTTGAGTGCCTGGGGACCACAAACATCATTCACATCTTCCCATAATCATCAACGCCATGCTCGGATGCCTCCTTAATTTACATAATACCCATCCTGACACTTTTACTCCTGCTATCCATCACTGGCCCTCTCCTCTCCTCTCCTCTCCTCTCCTCTCCTCTCCTCTCCTCTCCTCTCCTCTCCTCTCCTCTCCTCTCCTCTCCTCTCCTCTCCTCTCCTCTCCTCTCCTCTCCTCTCCTCTCCTCTCCTCTCCTCTCCTCACTCTCTCTTTTCTCTCTGATTGTGTCTTGTGTTTATCTGCCCAAGCACAAAAGATTGATTCTCCACTGTTTCTCTCCGTTATGTTCGCCAGATATACATTTTCACAAGATGATGAGCACAGTCAGCTAATAATAAACACAGAACACATATTCAAAAGAAGAAGAAGAGACAGAGAGAGAGAGAGGCAGAGAGAGAGAGGCAGAGAGAGAGGCAGAGTGAGAGAGGCAGAGAGAGAGGCAGAGAGAGAGGCAGAGAGAAAGGCAGAGGGAAGCAGAGAGAGAGGCAGAGAGAGAGAGGCAGTGAGAGAGGCAGAGAGAGAGAGAGGCAGAGAGAAAGGCAGAGAGAGAGGCAGAGAGAGAGGCAGAGAGGGAGGCAGAGAGAGTTACAGAGAGAGTTACAGAGAGAGTTACAGAGAGAGGGGCAGAGAGAGAGGCAGAGAGAGAGACAGAGAGAGAGGCAGAGAGAGAGACAGAGAGGGACGCAGAGAGAGAGACAGAGAGAGAGACAGAGAGAGAGGCAGAGAGAGGGGGAGATAGAGAAGCAGAGAGGGAGGCAGAGAGAGAGGCAGAGAGAGAGGAAGAGAGAGGCAGAGAGAGAGGCAGAGAGGGAGGCAGAGAGAGAGGCAGAGAGGGAGGCAGAGACAGGCAGAGAGAGAGGCAGAGAGAAGCAGAGAGGGAGGCAGAGAGAGAAGCAGAGAGGGAGGCAGAGAGAGAGGCAGAGAGAGGAAGAGAGAGGCAGAGAGAGAGGCAGAGAGGGAGGCAGAGAGAGAGGCAGAGAGAGAGGCAGAGAGACAGAGAGAGAGAGGCAGAGAGAGAAGCAGAGAGGGAGGCAGAGAGAGAGGCAGAGAGAAGCAGAGGGAGGTAGAGAGAGAAGCAGAGATGGAGGCAGAGAGAGAGGCAGAGAGAGAGGCAGAGAGAGAGAAGCTGAAAGAGAAGCAGAGAGGGAGACAGACAGAGAGACAGAGAGAGATGCAGAGAGAGACAGAGAGAGAGACAGAGAGAGGAAGAGAGAGGCAGAGAGAGAGGCAGAGAGGGAGGCAGAGAGAGAGGCAGAGAGAGAGGCAGAGAGACAGAGAGAGAGATGCAGAGAGAGAGGCAGAGAGAGAGGCAGAGAGAAGCAGAGAGGGAGGTAGAGAGAGAAGCAGAGATGGAGGCAGAGAGAGAGGCAGAGAGAGAGGCAGAGAGAGAGAAGCTGAGAGAGAAGCAGAGAGGGAGACAGACAGAGAGACAGAGAGAGATGCAGAGAGAGAGACAGAGAGAGAGGCAGAGAGAGAGACAGAGAGAGAGGCAGAGAGAGAGGCAGAGAGAGAGACAGAGAGAGAGGCAGAGAGAGAGGCAGAGAGAGGCAGAGAGAGTGAGACAGAGAGAGAGGCAGAGAGAGAGAGAGAGAGAGAGAGAGAGAGAGAGAGGCAGAGAGAGAGAGAGGCAGAGAGAGAGAATGCAGAGAGAGGCAGAGAGAGAGAGGCAGAGAGGTAGACAGAGAGGGAGGCAGAGAGAGAGGCAGAGAGAGAGGCAGAGATAGAGAAAGAGAGAGGCAGAGAGAGAGGCAGAGCGGGAGGCAGAGAGAGAGACAGAGAGAGAGGCAGAGAGAGAGACAGAGAGAGAGGCAGAGAGAGAAGCAGAGAGACAGAGAGAGAGAGGCAGAGAGAGAAGCAGAGAGGGAGGCAGAGAGAGAGGCAGAGATAAGCAGAGAGGGAGGTAGAGAGAGAAGCAGAGATGGAGGCAGAGAGAGAGGCAGAGAGAGAGGCAGAGAGAGAGAATTTGAATTGAGAAGCAGAGAGGAAAACAGACAGAGAGACAGAGAGAGATGCAGAGAGAGACAGAGAGAGAGACAGAGAGAGGAAGAGAGAGGCAGAGAGAGAGGCAGAGAGGGAGGCAGAGAGAGAGGCAGAGAGATAGAGAGAGAGATGCAGAGAGAGAAGCAGAGAGGGTGGCAGAGAGAGAGGCAGAGAGAAGCAGAGAGGGAGGTAGAGAGAGAAGCAGAGATGTAGGCAGAGAGAGAGGCAGAGAGAGAGGCAGAGAGAGAGAAGCTGAGAGAGAAGCAGAGAGGGAGAGAGACAGAGAGACAGAGAGAGATGCAGAGAGAGACAGAGAGAGAGGCAGAGAGAGAGACAGAGAGAGAGGCAGAGAGAGAGACAGAGAGAGAGGCAGAGAGAGAGGCAGAGAGAGAGACAGAGAGAGAGGCAGAGAGAGAGGCAGAGAGAGAGGCAGAGAGAGGCAGAGAGAGAGAGACAGAGAGAGAGGCAGAGAGAGAGGCAGAGAGAGAGAGAGAGAGAGAGAGAGGCAGAGAGAGAGAGAGGCAGAGAGAAAGACAGAGAGGGAGGCAGAGAGAGAGGCAGAGAGAGAGGCAGAGAGAGAGAAAGAGAGAGGCAGAGAGAGAGGCAGAGCGGGAGGCAGAGAGAGAGACAGAGAGAGAGGCAGAGAGAGAGACAGAGAGAGAGGCAGAGAGAGAAGCAGAGAGACAGAGAGAGAGAGGCAGAGAGAGAAGCAGAGAGGGAGGCAGAGAGAGAGGCAGAGAGAAGCAGAGAGGGAGGTAGAGAGAGAAGCAGAGATGGAGGCAGAGAGAGAGGCAGAGAGAGAGGCAGAGAGAGAGAAGCTGAAAGAGAGGCAGAGAGGAAAACAGACAGAGAGACAGAGAGAGATGCAGAGAGAGACAGAGAGAGAGACAGAGAGAGGAAGAGAGAGGCAGAGAGAGAGGCAGAGAGGGAGGCAGAGAGAGAGGCAGAGAGACAGAGAGAGAGATGCAGAGAGAGAAGCAGAGAGGGTGGCAGAGAGAGAGGCAGAGAGAAGCAGAGAGGGAGGTAGAGAGAGAAGCAGAGATGGAGGCAGAGAGAGAGGCAGAGAGAGAGGCAGAGAGAGAGAAGCTGAGAGAGAAGCAGAGAGGGAGAGAGACAGAGAGACAGAGAGAGATGCAGAGAGAGACAGAGAGAGAGGCAGAGAGAGAGACAGAGAGAGAGGCAGAGAGAGAGACAGAGAGAGAGGCAGAGAGAGAGGCAGAGAGAGAGACAGAGAGAGAGGCAGAGAGAGAGGCAGAGAGAGAGGCAGAGAGAGGCAGAGAGAGAGAGACAGAGAGAGAGGCAGAGAGAGAGGCAGAGAGAGAGAGAGAGAGAGAGAGGCAGAGAGAGAGAGAGGCAGAGAGAGAGAATGCAGCGAGAGGCAGAGAGAGAGAGGCAGAGAGAAAGACAGAGAGGGAGGCAGAGAGAGAGGCAGAGAGAGAGGCAGAGAGAGAGAAAGAGAGAGGCAGGGAGAGAGGCAGAGCGGGAGGCAGAGAGAGAGACAGAGAGAGAGGCAGAGAGAGAGACAGAGAGAGAGGCAGAGAGAGAAGCAGAGAGGGAGGCAGAGACAGGCAGAGAGAGAGGCAGAGAGAAGCAGAGAGGGAGGTAGAGAGAGAAGCAGAGATGGAGGCAGAGAGAGAGAAGCAGAGAGAGAAGCAGAGAGAGAGACAGAGAGAGAGGCAGAGAGAAAGAGACAGAGGCAGAGAGAAGCAGAGAGGGAGGTAGAGAGAGAAGCAGAGATGGAGGCAGAGAGAGAGAAGCAGAGAGAGAAGCAGAGAGAGAGACAGAGAGAGAGGCAGAGAGAAAGAGACAGAGACAGAGGCAGAGAGAGAGGCAGAGAGAGAGGCAGAGAGAGAGAGACAGAGAGAGAGGCAGAGAGAGAGACAGAGAGAGAGGCAGAGAGAGAGAGGCAGAGAGAGAGAGGCAGAGAGAGAGAGAGAGAGAGAGAGGCAGAGAGAGGGCAGGAAGAGAGGCAGAGAGAGGCAGAGAGAGAGAGGCAGAGAGAGAGGCAGAGAGAGAGAGGGAGAGAGGCAGAGAGAGAGAGGCAGAGAGAGGCAGAGAGAGGCAGAGAGAGAGGCAGAGAGAGGGAGGCAGAGAGAGAGGCAGAGAGAGAGGAAGAGAGAGAGGCAGAGAGAGAGGCAGAGAGAGACAGAGAGAGAGGCAGAGAGAGAGGCAGAGAGGGAGGCAGAGAGAGAGGCAGAGAGAGAGGCAGAGAGAGAGGCAGAGAGGAAGGCAGAGAGGAAGGCAGAGAGGGAGGCAGAGAGAGAGGCAGAGAGAGAGGCAGAGAGAGAGGCAGAGAGAGAGGCAGAGAGAGAGGCAGAGAGAGAGGAAGAGAGGGGACTTCTCTGATGTGTCTGTCTCCGTTTGGGTTATGCGAGGAGACGGATGTCGGGTTAAGGGACTCGGAGGTACTCTGCGGAGAGAGTGAAATTAAAAATGCAATTCTTTTTCTGTAGCTTCTTTAAAATTTCATTGTTTTCTGCCGGGAGAAAATGGGAAGAAAATAGCAGAGATAAAATAACTAAAATAAATAAATAATACACCAGACAGCCAGTGACAATAAAGATATGTGGTCCCCAACACTGTTTTATATTGTCTGTGTGCAGTCTGGAAATGTGTTTGACTGATCAGACTTTAACTTCGGCACAAAGTGTGTGTCATGGCATTGTGCTATTTGTCAAAACGGGTCACTATGCAGACAATGCAAGGCTCATAGAGGAGACAATGGTAATGTGCATTGACACCATCATAGAGATGTAAATTATTCACATGCCATTAAATGCACGGTGGGCATGGAGTGGGGGCATGGGCTGGATGGGACAGGGATGACAGGACTGCATCCCAAATAGCACCCTATTCCCTATAGTGCACTACTTTTGAACAGGGACCATAGAGCTCTGGTCAAAAGTAGTGCACTGTGTAGGGAATAGGGTGCCATTTGGAACACAGTCAGGGACACATCTTCAGGTCCATGCAGATGAATTCTACATTCATGATGTGAACAGACCAGACCAGACTAATGACTGTATAGGCTGGGAGGCAGGGGCACATCATCAACATAGCTTCAATGGTTCTATATTCAAGTACTACAGTACGGCAATATCACAACAATGTGGCAATGCAAATAGCACTTGTATTTTGCTGCTACGAAGCGATAGTATTTTCTTTTTAAATATCCTATCACAAAAGAGTTAATGAAATATATATTTTAGGAACAGCTGTTGCTATTGTGAGTAAGAATTCAATGTAGGATTGTTTTTGTTAACCAATTTAGAGTAAAACTAATTCCTGTAATAGACGTGGCCTTAATTGATGCACTAATTTAATTCCTTTTATGTGTATAGAATGATATAATATTTTTAGTGTTCAAAATTTTTGTAAATCTTTTTTTCTTAGATTTAAGGTAAAATACCAGTAGTCTATCTTAGTTTCAAGACATGTTTCAATGTGTCAATTTATAAAGACATCACAGAGGAAAACTGTACATCACCCCACGTCTGTAGGAATATAACTGAGCACTACATCAAACCAGCAGCACCCTATAGGCTGTACACACTGGATGACATATAGGAAAATACACTGTAGTCTATTATAATATGCCATTTAGCAGATGCTTTTATCCAAAGCAATTTACAGTCATGCGTGCATAAATTTTTTTTTTGTGTATGGGTGGTCCCAGGGATCGAACCCACTACCTTGGCGTTACAAGCGCCGTGCTCTACCAGCTGAGCTACAGAGGACCACTATTACACGAAGCATAAGATGCTTTTCAATAAACAGGTACTGTACACCACAACAAAAATTATTTTATTAACTTTATTTTAAAAAACAACCACATACTGTATAAAAATATGTTTATAAAACAACATAGAAACCTCAAAGATAAAATAATAAACACCACACATATTGTCTGCAGCTAAATTCAGGTTTAAAAAAACTAATAAAAAAACTAAAATCAATAACCTTTAAAAAAGACCACCTCAATATATGCATATGCTCTGCATGTATTGTCCTCCTTCCCTATCACATGTTTTATGAGTCAACCAAGGGAGAGAAATATGTGGCCTATTTTGCATTTTTTTGGCAGTCTCAGTCCTCAAAGTTTCCTTTACGATAACGAAAAAACCATTAGCTGCTGTCAAACTCAGAAGAAGAGAGATTTTTTTTTTTATTGAAATAAGATTAAAATGATAAGTTTGACTGCGGCTTCCACCTGATAAAATATTTCAGCTCATAAGTGCGATGTGGGCACAGGGATTAGAGAAAGAGAGGGAAGGAGGGAGGAGGGGGGAGAGACAGAGAAATTCATAATGTATAATAAAACAAAAGGTGTCATGGGAAATAACATTGATATTAAAATTAGAATAAGACGGGATCTATATGAAAAATGCAGATTTTAAAATGTAAATAATGATGGGTTGGCAAAATAGAGAGATGTGAAGTTGCGATAGCGTCTTAGAATTGACGGGAGTCGTCTTTGAGCTCGCTGTTTAATGCTGGGATTTCTGGTGACCTATTCCTCATGTCTCATTGTTGTAGAGTGGGGGCTTACACTGAGTTTGTCAACAAACAACCCTGCTCTCTCCAGATCTCTGTACGTAGGTTGCAAGTAGATATGAAACATCTGATTTCGGAACAGACAAATGAGGAATACATATAAAATTATATTTCAGATGAAAATCAACCTGATGCACTTTTACCTGCAAATGTTCACGTGTTAATGGAAAATACTGTTTTGTCAAACCACTTGTTTTCTATGTTGACAAAAAAGGTGCAGCTTTTCTTTCAATAAGGCAGGCGGGCGGGAGATAGACAGGTCTGGTGTCGTGTTGACTCCCCAGGGAGAGTGGTAATAACATCTAACTAGGCTTGGCATGAGGAATTGATTCTATATAGATATAATCTGAACTCATCACCTATAAGCATTTAGAAAAATAACTATCTATTCATTTGAGATGTAGCCTACAGACCTTTAGAGAAGGGGTAAATGAAAATCCCAAATTACGATCCTACATTGTATACAATTTATATTCCACTTTACCTTCTTGAGAGCAAGAAAATCCCCCAAAATCCCCAAGATGTAGGATGTCCAATTAAAAACGTATATTTTGACCAATGGGCCGAGTGGCGCAGTGGTCTAAGGCACTGCATCGCAGTGCTAGCTGTGCCGCTAGAGATCCTGGTTCGAATCCAGGCTCTGTTGTAGCCGGCCGCGAACGGGAGACCCCATGGGGTGCACAATTGGCCCAGGGTAGGGGAGGGAATGGCCGGCAGGGATGTAGCTCAGTTGGGGGGCCAGTATAAAAAAGAATGTATGCACTCACTAACTGTAAGTCGCTCTGGATAAGAGCGTCTGCTAAATGACTAAAATGTAAATGGGTAAAGCAAAATGTTCATTGTGTAGATAATCATCTAAGATACCAATGGTCTAAGCCTCAAGTCTCTATCATAATCCGTTCAAATGTTATTGGAGTTTTTACCCTTGTAGGATGGCCAGAATTAGGGTGACTAAAGGCCAGAGGCCAGAGAAAAAAAGTTAATTCATTAATTTTCATATTAATTTGAAATTCCTATTATTTTTCGAAGATTTCTCACAAAAACAAGTGTATCTCTGTGAAATGTCAACGAAACGCTGAGCATATATGAAGCTTTTTATTTTCAAAGCCTTTTACTGTTTATTCAGCTCGTGTCATGCTAATTTAACTTTTTGCGACACGCGGAAACAACTTTGAAGACGATGACCACAAAATGTAAAATCCTCAAAAATTGTTTACGAAAAACCTGCACCGCTATGTCAACAGAGCTCGGTGGTTATTGTCGGATGTATTAGGTTATGAAATGCTAATGATATGTTAGAGAAAGAACACACTGAACGATTCAGAACATAAATAATCATATTTGTACTGGTAAAATGTATTTTATAATATAAGTGAAATTTCATCACCAAAGCGTGTTTTCACCCACTGTGTGCAGAGTGGGTGGACACCCTACAAGATGAAAACAACAACATCAACAACAAAAACAACAACAAAAGAGCCAGGGCACCCATTCCATCACCCAAAGCCACCCAAATTCACTCAAACGACATCAAAACCAGACGCCAGACACAAATGTATTCCTGTTCTCAGTGCCTAGGATGGTTGAAGGAAAGGGGTGGGCTGCAGAAGAAAAAAAAAAGAGGATTTGAGGTTAGTGAGCAGATGTTTAAAAGGACATGCCACCTTGCACTGGCAGAGTAGGAGTGAGTGAGAGTGTGTGTGTACGTGCGAGTGTGTTCGTGCTTGCACGTGTCACCCGTTGATGTAACAGGGTCCTCTCTTCCTTCAGGTTCGTTATTTACAGCAGTAACGGTGGCGTTGTTGGCAGGCGGGCGGGAGATAGACAGGTCTGGTGTCGTGTCGACTCCCCAGGGAGAGTGGTAGGAACAGCATCAGCTGAAGGGTACATCAGTGCCAGCCATGATATGTACTGTGCCATGCTATGTACTGTGCCATGCTATGTACTGTGCCATGCTATGTACTGTGCCATGCTATGTACTGTGCCATGCTATGTACTGTGCCATGCTATGTACTGTGCCATGCTATGTACTGTGCCATGCTATGTACTGTGCCATGCTATGTACTGTGCCATGCTATGTACTGTGCCATGATATGTACTGTGCCATGCTATGTACTTTGCCATACTGCCACTTACTGTAGGCTGAGGTACTGAGCTATGAGAAATCGAGATAAAAAAAATAAAAAATATTTAACCTTTATTTAACCAGGTAAGCCAGTTGAGAACAAGTTCTCATTTACAACTGCGACCTGGCCAAGATAAAGCAAAGCAGTGCGATAAAAACAACAACACAGAGTTACATATGGGGTAAAAAAACATAAAGTGAAAAAATACAACAGAAAATATATATACAGTGTGTGCAAATGTAGCAAGTTATGGAGGTAAGGCAATAAATAGGCTATAAAGTGCAAAATAATTACAATTAGTATTAACACTGGAATGATAGATGTGCAAGAGATTATGTGCAAATAGAGATACTGGGGTGCAAATGAGCAAAAATAAATAACAATATAGGGATGAGGTAGTTGGGTGGGCTAATTTCAGATGGGCTGTGTACAGGTGCAGTGATCGGTAAGGTCTTCTGACAACTGATGCTTAAAGTTAGTGAGGGAGATAAGAGTCTCCAGCTTCAGAGATTTTTGCAATTCGTTCCAGTCATTGGCAGCAGAGAACTGGAAGGAATGGCGGCCAAAGGAGGTGTTGGCTTTGGGGATGACCAGTGAGATATACCTGCTGGAGCGCAGACTACGGGTGGGTGTTGCTATGGTGACCAATGAGCTAAGATAAGGCGGGGATTTGCCTAGCAGTGATTTATAGATGGCCTGGAGCCAGTGGGTTTGACGACGAACATGTAGTGAGGACCAGCCAACAAGAGCATACAGGTCACAGTGGTGGGTAGTGTATGGGGCTTTGGAGACAAAACGGATGGCACTGTGATAGACTACATCCAATTTGCTGAGTAGAGTGTTGGAGGCTATTTTGTAAATGACATCGCCGAATCAAGGATCGGTAGGATAGTCAGTTTTACGAGGGCATGTTTGGCAGCATGAGTGAAGGAGGCTTTGTTGCGAAATAGGAAGCCAATTCTAGATTTAACTTTGGATTGGAGATTCTTAATGTGAGTCTGGAAGGAGAGTTTACAGTCTAACCAGACACCTAGGTATTTGTAGTTGTCCACATACTCTAGGTCAGACCCGTCAAGAGTAGTGATTCTAGTCGGGTGGGCGGGTGCCAGCAGCGTTCGATTGAAGAGCATGCATTTAATTTTACTAGTGTTTAAGAGCAGTTGGAGGCTACTGAAGGAGTGTTGTATGGCATTAAAGCTCGTTTGGAGGTTTGTTAACACAGTGTCCAATGAAGGGCCAGATGTATACAAAATGGTGTCGTCTGCATAGAGGTGGATCTGAGAGTCACCATCAGCAAGAGCGACATCATTGATATACACGGAGAAAAGAGTCGGCCCAAGAATTGAACCCTGTGGCACCCCCATAGAGACTGCCATAGGTCCAGACAACAGACCCTCCGATTTGACACAATGAACTCTATCTGAGAAGTAGTTGGTGAACCAGGCAAGGCAGTCATTTGAGAAACCAAGGCTATTTAGTCTGCCAATAAGAATGCGGTGGTTGACAGAGTCGAATGCCTTGGCCAGGTCGATGAAGACGGCTGCACAGTACTGTCTATTATCGATCACGGTTATAATAGAAACCTCACCATAACTAGATCTTATCAGCTGCCATGCCAGCTCTGTAGAACTGAGGGAGGTCCTCTGTTCCTGTCTATCCCACCCGGGACACAAACTCAGAACTGTGTGAAAAATATAACACAATGACAACACTAACTTTGCCATCCACACCTGTGCCTGAGTATTCACTGTGGGCTGAAGTTAAGAGCTGTTAGAAGTAAAACTACAGGTAGCCCTTTCCTGCAGTTGTAGTATTATCTAAAATAAGGAGGCATGACAACAAGGTTTTAGCTTCAGCATGTCTGTGCATGTCATGCATAGGTACGGATACCCACAACGGACATCCTACTACATCTTCCCCTCTCCGATGAACAAGAATTCAACATGCATAACCACTGAAGCATAGCTGATATGCAATTTGGAAACAAGTATTATTCTCTTTAACATGCTACTTCACATCCTGCAACAGTATGAAAGCATGAAGTTACACAGTCTGAACTCCTATGTGTTCAGTCTTTTTTGCTGGGTATGGTCCCCCCAAAAGAATGTATTCTATTCACGTAACATAGTCTTTCAGCCACTCTGGTGGCTTCACATCACTTTTTGGGCGAGCTTGTGGCTCTGTGAGCATTCTCTCTCCTTCCCCCTCTTTTTGTGCGTTGTCTGTGGCCTCCTCAGCCTGTGGCTGGTAGATCTGGAAAAATATTAGGTGTATTTTGTTCCTCCGTACCTCCTCTGAGCCTGTGTCCACCAAATAGGAGCGTGGGGCATCCACTTTCTTCAGGACTGTTGCTGGTGTCTTTGAGTTGACCTGTCAGCTCTGCCCTCTCAGTAGCACAGTGTCTCCGATTAAAGTCTCTAGTTTGTGTTTGTTTCAGCCATTTGTCCCTCTCAGCGAAGGCCTTCGTGTTAGGCCATTGGGGTTTAAGCTGAGCCGGCGAGACAGGCAATAGGGAGCGCATCCTCCTGCCCATCAGGAGCTCGGCATGCGACGGCCCATGATGCAGTGGTGTGACTCTGTAAGCTAACAGAGCCCTGTACGGATCCTTGTTCTTTTTCAGCATTCTTGACTGTTTTCACAGATCTCTATGCCTCGCCGTTGCTCTGTGCATGGTAGGGGCTACTGGTCACATGTGAAGTCATATTCTGCTGCAAAAGCAGAAAAGGAACTGGGGATCGTTATCTGTAACCAGGACCTCAGCGACCCTTGCCTGGAAAAAATGGACTTTAATCCATTAACACCAGCTGATGTGGTTATGGGTTGTCACCGACAACGATGAGACAGCCTATAGGGAGGAGGTCAGAGACCTGGCCGTGTGGTTCCAGGATAACAACCTCTCCCTCAACGTGATCAAGACAAAGGAGATGATTGTGGACTACAGGAAAAAAAAGAGGACTGAGCACGCCCCCATTCTCATCGACGAGGCTGTAGTGGAGCAGGTTGAGAGCTTCAAGTGCCTTGGTGTCCACATCACCAACAACCTATCATGGTCCAAACACACCAAGACGGTCGTGAAGAGGGCACGACAAAGTCTATTCCCCCTCAGGGAGACTGAAAAGATTTGGCATGGGTCCTCAGATCCTCAAAAGGTTCTACAGCTGCACCATCAAGAGCATCCTGACTGGTTGCATCACCGCCTGGTATGTCAACTGCTCGGCCTCAGACCGCAAGGCGCTACAGAGGGTAGTGCGTACGGCCCAATAAATCACTGGGGCCAAGCTTCCTGCCATCCAGGACCTCTATACCAGGCGGTGTCAGACGAAGGCCCTAGAAATTATCAAAGACTCCAGCCATCCTAGTCATAGACTGCTCTCTCTGCTACCGCACGGCAAGCGGTACCGGAGCGCCAAGTCTAGGTCCAAAAGGCTTCTTAACAGCTTATACCCCCAAGCCATAAGACTCCTGAACATCTAATTATGGCTACCCAGACTATTTGCATTGCCCCCCCACCCCACCCCACCCCACCCCACCCACCTCTTTTACGCTGCTGCTACTCTGTTTATTATTTATACATAGTCACTTTAACTCTACCCACATGTACATATTACCTCAATTACTTCGACTAACCAGTGCCCCGGCACATTGACTCTGTACTGATACCCCCTGTATATAGCCTCCCTACTTTTTATTTTATTTTACTGCTGCTCTTTAATTATTTGCTATTTTTTACTTAACACTTTTCTTTTTCTTTTTTAACTGCATTGTTGGTTAAGGGCTTGTAAGTAAGCGTTTCACTGTAATGTCTACACCTGTTGTATTCGGCGCATGTGGCAAATACAATTTGATTTGATTTGATTTGCTATTTCAATGTATCTTGAAAGTAATCTACCATTAACAGATAAGTGTCATTTTTCGAATAGAACATACAGTATCTGCCCCTACCTTTTGCCATGGCCATTTTGGCAGCTCCGTTGCCATCATTGGTTCAGGATGACAAGGTTGACATTTTGCACACACCTCACACTGGGCCGCCAGCTTGGCAATCTGAGTACTCAGACTAGCCGCCACACCGACTGTGGAGCCCTCATTCTGCATTTGGTTACCCGCATGTGTCCCTCATGCACTCTGTCTAGCATTTCCGGTTGTAGAGTCTCTGGGATAACTATCCGTTGTCCTTTCATGAGAAGGTCTTCATTACTGTGTGAGTCACTTTGGTGCACCCAATAGGGCTTGAGCAACTGAGGCAGTTCCTCCTGCCTGGGCCATCCCTTTATGCACTGCTGTACTATCTGTCGGCAGATGGGGTCTCGCTGT
>NW_028160692.1:0-5000 GCF_964263955.1 Coregonus lavaretus | reverse complement strand
GACGTGTACTCAGAGCATGCGCGGACCAACTGGCAAGTGTCTTCAATAACCTACATGTTTCAAGCAGACCACCATAGTCCCTGTGCACAAGAAAACGAAGGTAAATGACTACCACCCCGTAGCACTCACGTCGGTAGCCATGAAGTGCTTTGAAAGGCTGGTCATGGCTCACATCAATACCGTCATTCCGGAAACCCTAGACTTCGCATACCACCCCATCAGATCCACAGATGACACAATCTCAATCGCACTCCACACTGCCCTTTCACACCTGGACAAAAATAACACCTATGTGAGAATGCTGTAAATTGACTACAGCTCAGCTTTCAACACCATAGTGCCCACAAAGCTCATCACTAAGCTAAGGACCCTGGGACTAAACACCTCCCTCTGCAACTGGATCCTGAACTTCCTGACGGGCCGCCCCCAGGTGGTAAGGGTAGGCAACAACACATCTGCCACACTGATCCTCAACACAGGGGCCCCTCAGGGGTTCGTGCTCAGTCCCCTCCTGTACTCCCTGTTCATCCACGACTGTGTGGCCAAGCATGACTCCAACACCATCATTAAGTTTGCCGACAACACAACGGTGGTAGGCCTGATCACCGACAACGATGAGACAGCCAATAGGGAGGAGGTCAGAGACCTGGCAGTGTGGTGCCAGGACAACAACCTCTCCCTCAACGTCAGCACGCCCCCATTCACATCGACGGGGCTGTAGTGGAGCGAGTCGAGAGTTTCAAGTTCCTTGGTGTCCACATCACCAACAAACTATCATGGTCCAAACACACCAAGACAGTTGTGAAGAGGGCACGACAAAGCCAATTCCCCCCCAGGATACTGAAAAGATTTGGCATGGGTCCCCAGATTCTCAAAAAGTTCTCCAGCTGCACCATCGAGAGCATCCTGACTGGTTGCATCAAGTGTCATATTATGTCTATGTACAGTGTTAGAGTTCCTGAGTGGCGCAGT
Organism: Coregonus lavaretus; assembly: GCF_964263955.1. Lineage (NCBI taxonomy): Eukaryota > Metazoa > Chordata > Actinopteri > Salmoniformes > Salmonidae > Coregonus > Coregonus lavaretus. The sequence continues at coordinate 4,028 of NW_028160692.1, read as the reverse complement.
GGTCTAAGGCACTGCATCGCAGTGCTAACTGTGCCACTAGAGATCCTGGTTCGAATCCAGGCTCTGTCGCAGCCGGCCGCGACCGGGACTCATGGGCGGCGCACAATTGGTCCAGGGTAGGGGAGGGAATGGCCGGCAGGGATGTAGCTCAGTTGATAGAGCATGGCGTTTGCAACGCCAGGGTTGTGGGTTCGATTCCCACGGGGGGCCAGTATAAAAATTTTTTCACTAACTGTAAGTCGCTCTGGATAAGAGCATCTGCTAAATGACTAAAATGTAAAATGTGTTGTAATGATGTGCAAATGGGAAAGTAAATAAACATCCTCCTCTTTTCATTCTCTCACTCCTCTCCCCACCTCTCTTCCTCTCCCCCTTCTCCTCTTTCCTCACTCCTCTTCTCCTCCCCTCTCCTCCCCACATCTTCTCCACACCTGTTTAGCTGTAGTTCTATCCTCAGAGGCCTCTGATAGGCCGTCTGTTATATGATCCTTGTCCAATGGCGTTGCAGCACAGTTGGTCACGGCGCCGGTGGGGACATGAAATCACCCCAACCCATCTGCTCTGTTACTACCGCCCTGTGTGTTTGTGTGTTTGTGTGTGTGTGTGTGTGTGTGTGTGTGTGTGTGTGTGCATGTGTGCTCTGAACACCACCGCTCTACTGATGAAACCCCCCCCCCCCCCACACACACACACACACACACACACAGATGCCCTACTCTCCCTTGATTAGACTGGGGGAGCTTCAGCATACACAGACTTTGATGTATGAGAGGGTTGGTTAGTGATGTGACCCGTCATGATGTATGAGAGGGTTGGTTAGTGATGTGACCCGTCATGATGTATGAGAGGGTTGGTTAGTGATGTGACCCGTCATGATGTATGAGAGGGTTGGTTAGTGATGTGACCCGTCATGATGTATGAGAGGGTTGGTTAGTGATGTGACCCGTCATGATGTATGAGAGGGTTGGTTTGTGATGTGACCCGTCATGATGTATGAGAGGGTTGGTTAGTGATGTGACCCGTCATGATGTATGAGAGGGTTGGTTAGTGATGTGACCCGTCATGATGTATGAGAGGGTTGGTTAGTGATGTGACCCGTCATGATGTATGAGAGGGTTGGTTAGTGATGTGTCCCGTCATGATGTATGAGAGGGTTGGTTAGTGATGTGACCCGTCATGATGTATGAGAGGGTTGGTTAGTGATGTGACCCGTCATGATGTGGGGGAGGGTTGGTTAGTGATGTGACCGGTCATGATGTATGAGAGGGTTGGTTAGTGATGTGACCCGTCATGATGTATGAGAGGGTTGGTTAGTGATGTGACCCGTCATGATGTGGGGGAGGGTTGGTTAGTGATGTGACCCGTCATGATGTATGAGAGGGTTGGTTAGTGATGTGACCCGTCATGATGTGGGGGAGAGGGTTGGTTAGTGATGTGACCCGTCATGATGTGGGGGAGAGGGTTGGTTAGTGATGTGACCCGTCATGATGTGGGGGAGGGTTGGTTAGTGATGTGACCCGTCATGATGTATGAGAGGGTTGGTTAGTGATGTGACCCGTCATGATGTATGAGAGGGTTGGTTAGTGATGTGACCCATCATGATGTATGAGAGGGTTGGTTAGTGATGTGACCCGTCATGATGTATGAGAGGGTTGGTTTGTGATGTGACCCGTCGTGATGTATCAGAGGGTTGGTTAGTGATGTGACCGGTCATGATGTTTGAGAGGGTTGGTTAGTGATGTGACCGGTCATGATGTATGAGAGGGTTGGTTAGTGATGTGACCGGTCATGATGTATGAGAGGGTTGGTCAGTGATGTGACCGGTCATGATGTATGAGAGGGTTGGTTAGTGATGTGACCCGTCATGATGTATGAGAGGGTTGGTTAGTGATGTGACCCGTCATGATGTATGAGAGGGTTGGTTAGTGATGTGACCCGTCATGATGTATGAGAGGGTTGGTTAGTGATGTGACCCGTCATGATGTATGAGAGGGTTGGTTAGTGATGTCACCCGTCATGCTGTATGAGAGGGTTGGTTAGTGATGTGACAAGTCATGATGTATGAGAGGGTTGGTTAGTGATGTGACCCGTCATGATGTATGAGAGGGTTGGTTAGTGATGTGACCCGTCATGATGTATGAGAGGGTTGGTTAGTGATGTGACCCGTCATGATGTATGAGAGGGTTGGTTAGTGATGTGACCCGTCATGATGTATGAGAGGGTTGGTTAGTGATGTCACCCGTCATGCTGTATGAGAGGGTTGGTTAGTGATGTGACAAGTCATGATGTATGAGAGGGTTGGTTAGTGATGTGACCCGTCATGATGTATGAGAGGGTTGGTTAGTGATGTGACCCGTCATGATGTATGAGAGGGTTGGTTAGTGATGTGACCCGTCATGATGTATGAGAGGGTTGGTTGGTGATGTGACCCGTCATGATGTATGAGAGGGTTGGTTAGAGATGTGACCCGTCATGATGTATAAGAGGGTTGGTTAGTGATGTGACCGGTCATGATGTATGAGAGGGTTGGTTAGTGATGTGACCCGTCATGATGTATGAGAGGGTTGGTTAGTGATGTGACCGGTCATGATGTATGAGAAAGTTGGTTAGTGATGTGACCCGTCATGATGTATGAGAGGGTTGGTTAGTGATGTGACCCGTCATGATGTATGAGAGGGTTGGTTAGTGATGTGACCCGTCATGATGTATGAGAGGGTTGGTTAGTGATGTGACCCGTCATGATGTATGAGAGGGTTGGTTAGTGATGTGACCCGTCATGATGTATGAGAGGGTTGGTTAGTGATGTGACCCGTCGTGATGTATCAGAGGGCTGGTTAGTGATATGACCCGTCATGATGTGGGGGAGGGTTGGTTAGTGATGTGACCTGTCATGATGTATGAGAGGGTTGGTTAGTGATGTGACCCGTCATGATGTGGGGGAGGGTTGGTTTGTGATGTGACCCGTCATGATGTGGGGGAGAGGGTTGGTTAGTGATGTGACCCGTCATGATGTATGAGAGGGTTGGTTAGTGATGTGACCGGTCATGATGTATGAGAGGGTTGGCTAGTGATGTGACCCGTCATGATGTGGGGATGAGAGTTGGTTAGTGATGTGACCATCATGATGTGGGGGAGAGGGTTGGTTAGTGATGTGACCCGTCATGATGTGGGGGAGAGGGTTGGTTAGTGATGTGACCCATCATGATGTGGGGGAGAGGGTTGGTTAGTGATGTGACCCGTCATGATGTGGGGGAGAGGGTTGGTTAGTGATGTGACCCGTCATGATGTGGGGGAGGGGTTGGTTAGTGATGTGACCCGTCATGATGTGGGGGAGGGTTGGTTAGTGATGTGACCCGTCATGATGTGGGGGAGAGGGTGTGTGTGTTTGTAGCTTTCTGTCTGCTTGTCTCTTGTCTGTCCGTCCGTTCCGTCCGTTCATCTTTATGTCTGTCTGTGTATGATCGGGTATGTACGATATATGACATGCATACGTGCGAGTGTGTGTAAATCTGCACATATGTAGGAAGTATTTTTCGGCCAAAGGTTGTCCCCAGCGTGGGAAATTAACTTTTTGGTCCATTAGCCGCAGCCCAATTTTACCAGCCACTCCAAACATGTATCAGACACTGTTTTTTCACATTTTAAATCACAGAAGACCCATGCACATGTTTTGTCATGTTAAAATCAACATTTATTGAATGGTTTTGAAATTGATTGCATTGAAAAAAATTCTATATCTATCAGCATTTGGTTGGTGGCTGGTGTTAATTTCCTGGCTGTCCCCAAACCCATCACTGGGGGGTCGACTCATTTAAAGTGATCCAATAACGTAATGGGTTTTGGTTGAATTAATTCCCACTGGAGAGGGACAGCAGTGATCTCCAATCTAGGACTGTCATCAGGATTTACTACAGGGACTGTCAGAGAGACAAGAGACAAACCCCAACTTCTCTCTCTCTCTCTCTCTCTCTCTCTCCATCTCTCTCTCTCTCTCTCCCTCTCTCTCTCTCTCTCTCTCTCTCTCTCTC
>NW_028160693.1:0-98077 GCF_964263955.1 Coregonus lavaretus | reverse complement strand
ATGTAGTCTATCACAGTGCCATCCGTTTTGTCACCAAAGCCCCATATACTACCCACCATTGTGACCTATATGCTCTCGTTGGCTGGCCCTCACTACATATTCGTCGCCAAACTCACTGGCTCCAGGTCATCTATAAATCACTTCTAGGCAAATCCCCGCCTTATCTTAGATCATTGGTCACCATAGCAACACCCACCCGTAGCATGCGTTCCAGCAGGTATATCTCAATGGTCATCCCCAAAGCCAACACCTCCTTTTGCCGTCATTCCTTCCAGTTCTCTGCTGCAAATGACTGGAACGAACTGCAAAAATCTCTGAAGATGGAGACACTTAACTCCCTCACTATCTTTAAGCATCAGTTGTCAAAGCAGCTTACTGATACTGCACCTGTACACAGCCCATCTGTAATTAGCCCACCCAACTACCTCATCCCCATATTGTTATTTACATTGTTATTTATTTTGCTCATTTGCACCCCAGTATCTCTATTTGCACATCATCTTCTGCACATCTATCACTCCAGTGTTAATACTAAATTATAATTGTATTTATTTTGCACTATGGCCTATTTTTTTTTTTTTTTTTTTTTTTTTTTTAGGGGGGATGGATCAGCTTAATATTGCAGATAGATTGCATCTTCTATCAATGTAATTGTCTGCATCACTTCCAATCCCCCATGTTTATTTTTATTTTTTATATATATATATTCCCCTTTATTACTTTTCAACCCCACCATCCTTTCCCTACTTGGAGTAAATTAGTGAACAACAACGCCCAGGCCTCTACTTCCGGTCTATACTTACTATCTACACCTTATGGACAGAGTTAATTTTACAATAATTCTATATATATATATATATATATATATATATATATATATATATATATATATATATATATATTTATTTATTTATTTTTTTGCTCCTGAACTTCTTCTACTCTCAACCTCTCCGATCATTTTCATGATGTCCATCCGGTTTGCTTCTAAATGCCATATCTTTCTAACTGTGCTCTTTCCCAAAAGCTCCCAACATACAACCTATATACTTATTATGGACACAGTATGCTTGTATTATTAGCTATCTTTGTTATTATTTGTTGTTATTTGTTATTAGTCCCATCCTTCAACTCTATTCAATACCTCCCATCTATCTCTTAACACCATCCATATAGGATTTCTATTTGCCATATATATTTCAACCGTACTGTGATGTTTTACAAAAGTTCTGAACCTTTCTATTCTCATTGCTTCTACAGATTGTGAATTAAAAATAAACATTTTTGCTAAAAGTATTATTATATTATTGATTGATTGACTATGACTTTTCAGATCACCCAGTAATGCTATCTGCAAGGTTAGTTCCAGGTAAATATTGCAATCCTTTAGCCATTCCTGGACCTGTGTCCAAAAACAAGCTACAAATGGACAGAACCAAAACAAATGATCTAATGATTCTATCTCTTCACAGCGAAATCTGCAGAGCTGGGAAGATTGTATCCCCCATATAAATAACATTCTATTGGTAGCAAGAATTTTATATAATAATTTAAATTGAAAGATTCTAATTTTTGAATCCGGTGTCGTTTTGCGTGTCAGTTCATAAACACTATGCCATGGGATCGGTACGTCAAAGATCTCTTCCCAACTATTTTGCAATCTATATGGGACGGCTGTCAATCCTTTGGTCCTTAAGTGAAACTGATATACTTTTTTATTTATCACAGTTTTCCTTAACCAATTCTGTTCTTTAATGCAAGGCCGACAGACAAGTTCCTTACTTTCTCCCCCTTCAACTTTCCTCTTCCACTTTTGCGGTAAGGCTGCAATTATTTGGTTGTAATTTTGGGTAGAGCAGACATTTCCATATGTTTTTGTTAGCTGCATGTGCGACATAACTCCACCAGTTCTACCGATGATATCATTTACGAAGATTATACCTTTTTTAAACATTCTGTCAAAAAATAAAGGTTTTTTGTCAATTAGTATATTTGAATTTAACCACAATATTTGTTGCATTATTTGTTCTGTCGTTTCTTGTCAGAGTGGTGTAGGTGGAATAGTAGGAATCAGGTGCAGGAAACCAGGAGGACTTCAACAGAACTTTACTCGAGTCCAAACACAAATAATCAGTCGCCAACCCAACCGGGTGGCGCGAACAATTACGCACGAAACAACAGTGCGGAAAACAACAAGAAAAGCGCACGCAGTGCGAGCTCTCGAAACAACACAATAACGAGAGAACCAAACACGTAGAGGCAAGCTGACATTCACAATCACGCATAACACCTGACCCAAACACACGAAACTAAATAAGGGAACAATTAAGACACAAATAAGGGACAGGTGTTATGAACAGACAAAACCAAAGGAACATGAAACATAGAACGGTGGCAGCTAGTACTCCGGAGACGACGACCGCCGAAGCCTGCCCGAACAAGGAAGAGGAGCAGCCTCGGCCGAAACCGTGACAGTACCCCCCCCTTGACGCGCGGCTCCAGCCGTGCGCCGACCCGGAGCTCGGGGACGACCCGGACGACGCGGAGCAGGGCGCGCAGGATGGCCCCGATGGAAATCGGTCAGTAGGGACTGGTCTAATACGTCCCTCCTTGGCACCCAGCACCGCTCCTCCGGCCCGTACCCCTCCCACTCCACGAGATATTGAAGACCCCCCATCCGGCGTCTAGAATCCAGGATGGACCTCACGGTGTACGCCGGAGCCCCCTCGATGTCCAACGGGGGCGGAGGAGTCTCCTCAATCTCAAAGTCCTGGAGTGGACCAGCTACCACCGGCCTGAGGAGAGACACATGGAACGAGGGGTTAATATTTTTGTAATCAACAGGTAGTTCTAACCTATAACTCACCTCGTTCAATCTCCTCAGGACTTTAAATGGCCCCACAAACCGCCGACCCAGCTTCCGGCAGGGCAGGCGGAGGGGCAGGTTTCTGGTTGAGAGCCAGACTCGATCTCCAGGTGCGTACACTGGCCCCTCACTGCGGTGTAGGTCGGCGCTCGTCTTCTGTCGACGTATGGCACGCTGCAGATGGACGTGTGCAGCGTCCCACGTCTCCTCCGAGCGCCGCACCCACTCATCCACAGCGGGGGCCTCAATCTGGCTCTCATGCCATGGTGCCAGAGCCGGCTGGTACCCTAATACACACTGAAAAGGGGTTAGTTGGGTGGAGGAGTGGCGAAGAGAGTTCTGTGCCATCTCGGCCCAGGGCACATATCTCGCCCACTCCTCCGGCCGGCCCTGACAGTATGACCTCAGAAACCTACCCACATCCTGGTTGACACGTTCAACCTGCCCATTACTCTCCGGGTGGTAACCCGAGGTAAGGCTTACCGACAACCCCAACCGTTCCATAAATGCTCTCCACACTCTAGAGGTGAACTGGGGGCCTCGGTCAGACACTATATCCTCGGGTACCCCGTAATGCCGGAAGACATGGGTGAACAGAGCCTCTGCGGTCTGTAGGGCAGTGGGTAAACCCGGCATGGGAAGGAGACGACAGGCCTTAGAGAACCGATCCACAACGACCAGGATGGTAGTATTCCCCTGTGAGGGGGGAAGGTCGGTAACAAAATCCACCGAGAGGTGGGACCAGGGTCGTTGTGGAATAGGCAGGGGTTGTAACTTACCCCTGGGCAAATGTCTGGGCGCCTTACACTGGGCACACACCGAACAGGATGAGACATAAATCCTCACATCCCTAGCTAACGTTGGCCACCAGTACTTCGTGCTAAGGCAGTGCACTGTCCGGCCGATACCCGGATGGCCAGAGGAGGGAGACGTATGAGCCCAACAAATGAGGCGATCGCGTACCTCGAGCGGAACGTACGTCCAACCCACAGGACACTGTGGAGGACTCGGGTCGGTGCGTAACGCCCGCTCGATCTCACCATCAACCTCCCACACCACCGGAGCAACCAGACAAGACTCCGGTAGTATGGGCGTGGACTCAACTGACCTCTCCTCTGCGTCATACCGCCGAGACAGAGCATCTGCCTTCCCGTTCTGGGACCCAGGGATGTATGTGATTTTAAACACAAACCGGCCTAGAAACATAGTCCAGCGAGCCTGGCGAGGATTCAGTCTCCTAGCTGCCCGGATGTACTCCAGGTTACGATGGTCAGTTAGAATGAGGAAAGGGTGTTGAGCCCCCTCGAGCCAATGCCGCCACACCTTTAGGGCCTGTACCACGGCTAACAGCTCCCTGTCTCCTACGTCATAATTCCGCTCCGCCGGACTGAGCTTCTTTGAGTAAAACGCACAGGGGCGGAGTTTAGGTGGAGTGCCAGAACGCTGGGAAAGAACGGCCCCTATCCCGGCCTCTGACGCGTCCACCTCTACTTGGAATGGTAAAGAGGGATCCGGATGCGCCAACACCGGCGCCGAGGTAAACAGGTCCTTCAGTCTCCCAAAAGCCCTGTCCGCCTCAGCTGACCACCGCAAGCGCACCGGACCCCCCTTTAACAGAGACGTTATGGGAGCTGCCACCTGTCCAAAACCCCGGATAAACCTCCGGTAATAATTCGCAAAACCCAAAAACCGTTGCACCTCCTTCACAGTGGTTGGGGTCTGCCAATTACGCACAGCCGACACCCGGTCTACCTCCATCTTCACCCCTGACGCAGATAACTGGTAACCCAGAAAGGAGACCGACTTCTGGAAAAACAGACATTTCTCTGCCTTGACATATAGGTCATGCTCCAACAGCCTCCTCAATACTCGGCGCACCAGGGCTACATGCTCAGCACGGGTAGGACTATACACCAGAATGTCGTCGATGTACACAACTACTCCCTGTCCCTGCATGTCCCGGAAAATCTCATCGACGAAGGATTGGAAGACTGAGGGAGCATTCATCAACCCATATGGCATGACTAGATACTCGTAGTGTCCGGAAGTCGTGCTAAACGCTGTCTTCCATTCATCGCCCTCTCGAATGCGCACCAAGTTATATGCGCTCCTAAGATCCAATTTTGTAAAGAACTGCGCACCGTGCAGTGACTCCGTCATAGTCGCAATCAGAGGAAGTGGGTAGCTGTACTTCACTGTGATCTGATTGAGACCGCGGTAATCAATACACGGGCGCAGACCTCCATCCTTTTTCTTCACAAAAAAGAAACTTGAGGAAGCGGGTGAAACAGAGGCCCGTATGTATCCCTGTCTAAGAGACTCAGAGATGTATGTCTCCATAGCCTTTCTCTCCTCTTGAGACAAGGGATACACATGGCTCCGCGGGAGAGCTGCTCCTGACTGGAGATCTATCGCACAATCCCCCCGTCTATGAGGCGGCAGCTGCGCCGCCCTAGTCTTACTGAACGCCAGTGCCAAATCCTCATACTCGGGGGGAATCTGCAGTGCTGGCATTAGATTCGGACTTTCCACCGAGGTCGCCCCTATGGAAACACCCAGACACCGCCCCTCACATTGAGCAGACCACCCTTTAAGAGCTTTCTCTCGCCACCTAATAAGAGGGTCATGAGTCATCAACCAGGGAAGACCCAGCACTACCGGATACGCAGGAGAATCAATCAGATAGAGCTGAATTCTCTCTTCATGACCCTCCTGCGCCATCATCTGAAGGGGTGCTGTGACTTCCCTAATCAACCCAGACCCTAACGGACGGCTATCTAGGGCATGGACGGGAAAAGGCTTATCCACTGGAAGGAGGGGAATCCCTAACTCTATACAGAACTGGCGATCTACAAAATTCCCAGCTGCGCCTGAATCTACCAGCGCCTTATGCTGGGAATGAGGTGCAACCTGTGGGAAACAAACAGGCAAGGTTAGGTGCACGACAGAAAGCTCTGGGTAAGCAGGGCGCCTACTCACCTGGGTGGACCCCCCAATGCGTGACCTGCCTTCTCCCTCACTGGAGGACCCGCCCCAACACCTGGCCGCGGTGTGCCCTCCACGACCACAGTTGGTGCAAGGGCCGGGTCCCCTCGGGCTCCTCCTCCTCCGTTCCCTAGCGCCAGCACCTCCGAGCTCCATAGGGCTCGGCTCGGAGGTGCTGGAGAGTGGAATGGGCGAACCCCCCCACCCGGGACGCCCACGGGTGGCGAGCAGGGTATCCAGCCGGATGGCCATGTCGACCAGCTGGTCGAAAGTCAACGACGTGTCCCTGCACGCCAACTCTCGCTGGACGTCCTCCCGGAGGCTGCAGCGGAAATGGTCGATATGGGCCCGCTCATTCCACCCTGCATCAGCCGCTAGGGTCCGAAACTCTAAGGCAAAGTCCTGGGCGCTCCTCATCCCCTGTCGGAGGTAGAATAGACGTTCCCCCGCCGCCTTCCCTTCCGGTGGATGGTCGAACACAGCACGGAAGCGGCGGGAGAACTCCGCATAGTTCGTGGTAGCGGCGTCCATTCTCCTCCACTCGGCGTTGGCCCACTCCAACGCCTTGCCGGTGAGACAGGAGATGAGGGCTGAGACGCTCTCGTGTCCCGAGGGCGCCGGGTGTACGGTGGCGAGGTAGAGCTCCACCTGCAGCAGGAACCCTTGACACCCGGCAGTGGAGCCGTCGTACGCCCTCGGGAGCGAGAGCCGAATCCCACTAGGTTCCGGAGATGAGACAGGGGGGCTGACCGATGGGGCTGGTTCGGTTCGGGGGGGTGTGGGAACCCCGCTGGTCTCCCATTGGTGCAGAGTACTCATCACCCCCTCCAGGGCATGACAGACCTGGTTGATGCGGTCCTCCTGACCACGAAGACGTTCAGCCATCTCGGCTGTCGGCGCGGTCGCTCCTGCTGATTCCATGGCGAGGATGCGTGATTCTGTCAGAGTGGTGTAGGTGGAATAGTAGGAATCAGGTGCAGGAAACCAGGAGGACTTCAACAGAACTTTACTCGAGTCCAAACACAAATAATCAGTCGCCAACCCAACCGGGTGGTGCGAACAATTACGCACGAAACAACAGTGCGGAAAACAACAAGAAAAGCGCACGCAGTGCGAGCTCTCGAAACAACACAATAACGAGAGAACCAAACACGTAGAGGCAAGCTGACATTCACAATCACGCATAACACCTGACCCAAACACACGAAACTAAATAAGGGAACAATTAAGACACAAATAAGGGACAGGTGTTATGAACAGACAAAACCAAAGGAACATGAAACATAGAACGGTGGCAGCTAGTACTCCGGAGACGACGACCGCCGAAGCCTGCCCGAACAAGGAAGAGGAGCAGCCTCGGCCGAAACCGTGACAGTTTCTGGAGGATTAAATTGAAATTGCAACCAACTTTCTATGGCTTGTTTTAGAAATAGTGACATTTTGGAGATTATTTCCTTTTCAAATAACTGAAAGTGAGAGGTTGTAATCTGAATAAAGGGAAAAAAGGCCTTTCTTGAACAGTGGGTGAGACAATCTTACTAATTTGCTTGAGAACCAGTTCGGATTTAAGTATAACTTTTGGATGACTGAAGATTTTAGTGATAGGTCTAATGCTTTAATATTTAATAATTTCTGTCCTCCGAATTCATATTCATTATATAAATATGCTCTTTTAATTTTGTCTGGCTTGCCGTTCCAAATAAAATTGAATATTTTTTTCTCATATAATTTAAAAAACTGTTTGCTAGGCGTAGGCAAGACCATAAGCAAATAGGTAAACTGGGATAATACTAAAGAGTTAATCAGGGTGATTTTTCCACAAATTGACAGGTATTTTCCTTTCCATGGTAGTAAGATCTTATCTATTTTTGCTAACTTTCTATTAAAATTTATTGAAGTGAGATCATTTATTTCCTTTGGGATATGTATTCCGAGTATATCTACATCACCATCAGACCATTTTATTGGTAAACTACATGGTAATGTAAAATTTTTATTTTTTAGTGATCCAATACGTAATATAGTACATTTGTCATAATTTGGTTTTAATCCAGAGAGGTTAGAAAATGTATCTAGATCCTCTATGAGGCTGTGGAGGGATTCTAGTTGTGGATCTAAAAGAAAACATGAATCATCTGCGTACAATGACACCTTTGTTTTTAAACCCTGTATTTCTAATCCTCTGATATTATTATTGGATCTGATTTTAATAGCTAACATCTCAATGGCCACAATATATAGATATGCCGATAGTGGACAACCTTGTTTCACTCCTCTTGACAGTTTAAAACTTTCTGAGAAATAGCCATTATTTACTATTTTACACATAGGGTTACTATACATGATTTTGACCCATTTTATAAGAGATTCTCCAAAATTGAAATGCTCCAGGCATTTATATATAAATTCCAGTCGAACTTTATCAAATGCCTTTTCGAAGTCTGCTATGAATAGCAGGCCTGGTTTCCCATATTTTCCATAGTGTTCTATTGTTTCCAATACTTGCCCTATATTATCTCCAATGTATCTTCCATGTAAAAAACCTGTCTGATTAGAATGAATAATATCCAACAATACCTTTTTTATTCTATAGGATTTTTTCATCACAACACTGAAGTGTAAGTGGCCTCCAATTTTGTAAATGGACTGGATCTTTATATTTTCCACTTGTATCCTGTTTCAGTAATAATGAGATCAGACCTTCTTCTTGAGTGTCAGATAATCTACCATTTACATAGGAGTGGTTAAAACATGCTAATAACGGTCCTCTTAGTATATCAAAAAAGGTTTGGTATACCTCGATTGGTATGCCATCCAACCCTGGAGTTTTCCCGGACTTAAAGTCTTTAATTGCATCCAGAAGTTCCTCCTCTGTAATTTCACCTTCACATGAGTCTTTCTGTGTATATATCATTAGGTGAATTATGGGTGACTCCGTCAATTGTAACCAGTTTCATTAAGTTCTTTTTGGTAGCATTCCTATGTTGAAGATTAAAAAAGAATTTTGTGCATTTTTCCCCATATTCCATCCAGTTTGCTTTATTTTTATAATATATTACACTTGATCTTTCTTGAATAAGTTTTTCCATTTCTTTTTGTTTTTCCTCTAATTTATTCTGAGCCTCTATGTTACAGTTTTTATTGCCATCTATCTGTTCTTTTAGACTTTCTATTTCCTTTCTTAGTATAAACTCTTTTGACCTAAATTGCTTTTGTTTTCGAGATGAGTACTGAATTGCATGGCCTCTAAAGGCACATTTAAAGGTGTCCCATACAATAAGGGGATTCGCTGTACCTATGTTATGTTGGAAAAAGTCAGTTATAAATTCCTTTGTTCTAATTATAAATAAATTATCATCTAATAGGCTTTGATTACATTTCCAATATCCTCGCCCACGTGGAAATTCAGTCAGAGTAATGTATATGCCTATTATATGATGGTCCGACCGCATTCTGTCCCCTATCAACACTTTTTTTACTTTTGGTGCCAACGAGAATGAGATAAGAAAGAAGTCAAGACGACTAGCTTGATTCAGTCTCCGCCGTGTATATCTCACTAGATCAGCATATTTAAGCCTCCATATATCTACTAGTTCTAATGTATCCATGACATTCACAATTTCCTTAAGAGCATGTGGGTGATTGTTTGTGGTGTGATTTCCTTTTCGGTCCATTGAGCTATTTAAAACAGTATTACAATCCCCCACCATAATAATATTGTCTTGAGTTGCTTGCAGGCTTGATAATTTATTATATATATTGTCAAAGAATTGTGGATCATCATTATTTGGTCCGTAAAGGTTAATGAGCCATATCTGTTTATGGTCCAATACCATATTTAAAATAATCCATCTACCTTGCGTATCTATTTGGACAATTTGCACATTCGGATCGAAATTACTATTAATTAATATCATCACCCCTTTTGAATTTCTTTGCCCATGGGAGAAGTATATTTCCCCCCCCCCCATTCTTTTTTCCACGCTACTTCATCTCGAAATGTTGAGTGAGTTTCCTGTATAATAATAATAATAATAATAATATGCCATTTAGCAGACGCTTTTATCCAAAGCGACTTACAGTCTGTATACAATAGATATTATATTCCTTATCTTTGAGCCATGTAAATATTGTTCTTCTTTTGTTATTATCAGCTAAGCCATTACAATTATAACTGGCTATACTTATTTCACCATACACCATAATGAGATACAAGTTTCAAGTCTATTTATCATTATATATGTTTGTAAATGTACCAATAAAAAATAGCGTAATGATTGAGTGTCCATATAGCTGTACCGTGATATTTGCATTGCTACGGAGTAACCCTTCAATTGTTCTCCACTAATTCCCCCGCTAAAGCCCCTCCCCATCCCAAAATGAGCCGTCATCCCAGTGATCAGCATCCCACCCACGTCCCTCCGTATCCCTAAGGCCCCGAGAGGCCAGGACCCATCCATCGAAAACAGCACACAGTGCCAACCACAAAACAGAAGCAGGTTAACCGCCAAAAGCATTTCCAATGCTTTCACCTCTCTATATATATATCTATATAACTATTTTTTTATTTTTTATTATGCATATCCTATTTTCCATCATTATCAATTAATATGCGTAATAATGTCGGCAGTTCACGCATAGGATTCTAACATATAACCAGGATTGCCATTGTATTACATTTAATTCATTGACAAGCAATTATTATCCTAGCAAATAATTCCCGCATATTCACAGCAGGTCCATAAAATAGATGGGAACTTCTCTTTGGTGTATGGGTCGCTCAGGTGGGTGTCCAGGTTATAGGGTTAGGGATCTTTCCATCATGATAGGACAATGAATAATTAGATTAGATGTATACTATATTTAAAACTGTATATCCCTCATCTACACAAAATTGAAAGCTCTCTCTCTCACTACCCCTGTTCATAGACCCCCGGTCGGCTCTGGGATATGCAACCATTTCCCCTCTCACTCACTTAACGCCGCACCTTTTCAAACACAAAAATGCACACCACATGGTTGACTGCGGAAGAAATGGGCCGAGCGTGCAAACGCACCCGCATCCACATCTGCTGCAAGGGGGAAAGGACGCCAGAGAGAACACAGGACCAACCACAACAACCATCCGCCAAAACAACAACCTCCCGCCAAAAAAATCCATGTTCTAATTATTTGTATATAAAGATGTATTATTCTGCTTGTTATATCGTTTTATCCATTTATAAAATACTATACTTACTATAAATGTTATTTAATATTACAATCCCTATCATTGCTAGTATCAGGTGCTCCAATATTTGACTCCTCTATTACAACTTTTAGAATAGCCATGGAGTAGTCTTTGTGTCTCTGAACATTTGGTTGTCAATATATAATTTATCCACCACTAGTGCAACACGTTTCCCTTTTAATCTGTTTTCCTTGAAGATTGGATACAGAACTTTGCGCCTTTCTACAATCTCCTTCGGGAACTGATCATTCATGCCTATTTTCGTGCTATGGCCTATTTATTGCCTTACCTCCATAACTTACTACATTTGCACACACTGTATATAGATGTTCTATTGTGTTATTGACTGTACGTTTTGTTTATTCCATATGAAACTCTGTGTTGTTGTTGTTTTTACTGCACTGCTTTGCTTTATCTTGGCCAGGTCATGGTTGTAAATGAGAACTGGCTTACCTGGTTAAATAAAGGTTAAATTAAAAAAAATACAAATAAAAAACCTTCGTCCCAGTCTGAGGTTCTGAGCGCTCTGGAGCAGGTTTTCATCAAGGACCTCTATGTACTTTGCTCTGTTCATCTTTCCCTCGATCCTGACTAGTCTCCCAGTCCCTGCCGCTGAAAAACATCCCCACAGCATGATGCTGCAACCACAATGCTTCACCGTAGGGATGGTACCAGGTTTCCTCCAGATGTGACGCTTGGCATTCAGGCTAAAGAGTTTAATCTTGGCTTCATCAGACCAGAGAATCTTGTTCCTCATGGTCTGAGAGTCTTTAGGTGCATTTTGGCAAACTCCAAGAGGGCTGTCCTGTGCCTTTTACTGAGGAGTGGCTTCCGTCTGGCCACTCTACCATAAAAGCCTGATTGGTGGAGTGCTGCAGAGATGGTTGTCCTTCTGGAAGGTTCTCCCATCTCCATAGCGGAACTCTGGAGCTCTGTCAGAGTGTCCATCGGGTTCTTGGTCACCTCCTTGAACAAGGCCCTTCTCCCCCGATTGCTCAGTTTGGCCGGGCGGCCAGCTCTAGGAAACGTCTTAGTGGTTCCAAACTTCTTCCATTTAAGAATGATGGAGGCCACTATGTTCTTGGGGACTTTCAATGCTGCATAAATTGTTTGGTACCCTTCCCCATATCTGTGCCTCGACACAATCCTGTCCCGGAGCTCTACGGACAATTCCTTCGATTTCATGGCTTGGTTTTTGTTCTGACATAATAATAATAATATGCCGTTTAGCAGACGCTTTTATCCAAAGCGACTTACAGTCATGCGTGCATACATTTTTTGTATATGGGTGGTCCCGGGGATCGAACCCACTACCCTGGTGTTACAAGCACCGTGCTCTACCAGCTGAGCTACAGAGGACCACACATGCACTGTCAACTGTGGGACCTTATATAGACAGGTGTTTGCCTTTCCAAATCATGGCCAATCATTTGAATTTACAACAGGTGGACTCCAATCAAGTTGCAGAAACATCTCAAGGATGATCAATGGAACAAGCATGCACCTGAGCTCAATTTCGAGTCTCATAGCAAAGGGTCTGAAAACTTATATAAGTAAGGTTTTTCTATTTTTTATTTTTTATACATTTGCAAAAATGCCTATTAACTTATTTTCGCTTTGTCATTATGGGGTCTTGTGTGTAGATTGATGAGAATATTTTGCTATTTAATCAATTTTAGAACAAGGCTGCAACTTAACAAAATGTGGAAAAAGTCAAGGGGTATAAAACTTTATGAAAGCAATGTATTTATTTATTTTATTTTACCTTTATTTAACTAGGCAAGTCAGTTAAGAACTCATTCTTATTTACAATGATGGCCTACATTGGCCAAACCCGGACAACGCTGGGCCAATTGTGCGCCTCCCTATGGGACTCCCAATCACAGCCGGTTGTGATACAGCCTGGAATCGAACCAGGGGGTCTGTAGTGACACCTCAAGCACTGAGATGCAGTGCCTTAATATATACAGTACCAGACAAAAGTTTGGACACACCTACTCATTCAAGTGTTTTTCTTTATTTTTACTATTTTCTACATTGTAGAATAATAGTGAAGACATCACAACCTTGAAATAACACATATGGAATCATGTAGTAACCAAACAAGTATTAAGCAAATCAAAATATATTTTATATTTTATATTCTTCAAAGTAGCCACCCTTTGCCTTTATGACAGTTTTGCACACTCTTGGCATTCTCTCAACCAGCTTCATGAGGAATGCATTTCCAACAGTCTTGAAGGAGTTCCCACATATGCTGAGCACTTGTTGGCTGCTTTTCCTTCACTATGTGGTCCAACTCATCCCAAACCATCTCAATTGGGTTGAGTTCGGGTGATTGTGGAGGCCAGGTCATCTGATGCAGCACTCCATCACTCTCCTTCTTGGTCAAATAGCCCTTACACAGCCTGGAGGTGTGTTTTGGGTGATTGTCCTGTTGAAAAACAAATGATAGTCCCACTAAGCCCAAACCAGATGGGATGGCGTATTGCTATATAATGTTGTGGTAGACATGCTGGTTAAGTGTCAGTAAGGAACCCCCACACAATCACTCCTCCTCCTCCATGCTTCACGGTGGTTAACACAAATGCAGAGATAATCTGTTCAAGTACTCTGCGTCTCACAAAGACACGGCGGTTGGAACCAAAAATCTCAAATTTGGACTCATCAGACAAGTCTCTTCTTCTTATTGGTGTCCAATTCAACCATGAAGGCCTGATTCACGCAGTCTCCTCTGAACAGTTGATGTTGAGATGTTTTCTGTTACTTGAACTCTGTGAAGCATTTATTTGGGCTGCAATCTGAGGTGCAGTTAACTCTAATGAACTTATCCTCTGTAGCAAAGGTAACTCTGGGTCTTCCTTTCCTGTGGCGGTCCTCTTGAGAGCCAGTTTCATCATAGCGCTTGATGGTTTTTGCGACTGCACTTGAAGAAACTTTCAAAGTTCTTGAAATGTTCCATATTGACTGACCTTCATGTCTTAAAGTAATGATGGACTGTCGTTTCTCTTTGCTTATTTGAGCTGTTCTTGCCATAATATGGACCTGGTCTTTTACCAAATAGGGCTATCTTCTGTATACCACCCCTCCCTTGTCACAACACAACTGATTGGCACAAACGCATTAAGAAGGAAAGAAATTCCACAAATTAAACTTTTAACAAGGCACACCTGTTAATTGAAATGCATTCCAGGTGACTACATCATGAAGCTGGTTGAGAGAATGCTAAGAGTGTGCAAAACTGTCATCAAGGCAAAGGGGGGCTACTTTAAAGTATCTCAAATATAAAATATATTTTGATTTGTTGAACACTTTTTTGGTTACTACATGATTCCATATGTGTTATTTAATAGTTTTGATGTCTTCACTATTATTCTACAATGTAGAAAATAGTATAAATAAAGAAAAACCCTGGAATGAGTAGGTGCGTCCAAACTTTTGACTGGTAGTGTGTATATATATATATATATATATACTACTGGTCAAAAGTTTTAGAAAACCAACTCATTCAAGGGTTATTCTTTTTTTTTTACACTCTTGGCATTCTCTCAACCAGCTTCATGAGGTAGTCACCTGGAATGCATTTCAATTAACAGGTGTGCCTTCTGTCACGAAAGTCGGGAAGAGAGGAGGACCAAGGCGCAGCGTTGCAGACGAACATACTCTTTATTTATGATAAACGATCAAAACAACAAAACGATAACGTGACAGTCAATGGTCAAACACAAACCAACACGAACAAGATCCCACAACCACTGTGGGCAAACAGCCTGTTTAAATGTGGTTCCCAATCAGAGACAACCAGCCACAGCTGACACTCGTTGCCTCTGATTGAGAACCACACTGGCCAACATAGAAATGAAATACATAGATCTACACACCCTGGCTCAACATAACAGTGTCCCCAGAGCCAGGGCGTGACAGTACCCCCCCCCTAAAGGCGCGGACTCCGACCGCGCCAACTAAATACCACAGGGGAGGGACCGGGTGGGCACTCCGCCTTGGCGGCGGATCCGGCTCCGGGCCTGATCCCCACTCCCTCTCCAACCCCCCAAAGTACCCCTGGTCCGGTCTGGCCCCGCTGGCCGGAGCTGGACAGCACACTGATGGAGCGGATTGCTCTAGCTCCGGCGTAACGCATCTGACCGGTGCTGGACCAGGCACCAGTGGAACAGGCACGGGCCGTGCCGGACTGACGACGCCCACCACTGGCTTGGTGTGGAGAACAGGCACGGGCCGTGCTGGACTGACGACGCCCACCACTGGCTTGGTGTGGAGAACAGGCACGGGCCGTGCTGGACTGACGACGCACACCACTGGCTTGGTGTGGAGAACAGGCACGGGCCGTGCTGGACTGACGACGCACACCACTGGCTTGGTGTGAGGAGCAGGAGCGGGCCGAACCGGGCTGGCGACGCGCACCATTGGCTTGGTGCGGGAAGCAGGAGCGGGCCGGACCGGGCTGACGATGCGCACCCCTGGCTTGGTGCGTGGAGCAGGAACGGACCGGACCGGGCTGACGATGCGCACCCCTGGCTTAGTGCATGGAGCAGCAACGGGCCGGACCGGGCTGACGATACGCACCCCTGGCTTGGTGCGTGGAGCAGGAACGGGCTGGACCGGGCTGACGACTCGCACCCCTGGCTTGGTGCGAGTGGCAGGAACAGGCCGAACCGGGCTGGCGACGCGCACCATAGGCTTGGTGCGGGGAGCAGGAACAGGCCGGACTGGGCTGACGATACGCACCCCTGGCTTGGTGCGTGGAGCAGGAACAGGCTGGACCGGGCTGGAGACTCGCACCATTGGCCTGGTGCGGGGAGCAGGAACAGGCCGGACCGTACTGGGGACACACACCACTGGCCCTACGCAGGGATCTGGAATGGGCCGGACCGGACTGGTAACACACCCCAGTACGTCTCGCCGTGCCTCTACACCTTCCATCCCCTCTTCGACCAGTGGCCCCCGTAACCTGGCGGCCTCCTCTGCCAACCCGCTGGGCCGCTCTGTCGCGGTCACCTGCTGGCCCGTCGTCCCCGGCGTTAGCCCCTTCTAAAAAATTTCTGGCCGTCTCTCCTACCCGTGGACCAGGTCTCCATGTCCCTCGCCAGACTTTCGCCCTTCTGCTTCCAAGTCCGGCCCTTTTCTTCCTCACCCGGCTTGACCCAGTCGAGGAGGCGAAGGAGATCTGCTAGAGATCTCCCTGGCGATGGCTCCTGGACACGCTGCTTGGTCCAGTCTTGGTGGGATCTTCTGTCACGCTCGTCGGGAAGAGAGGAGGACCAAGGCGCAGCGTTGCAGACGAACATACTCTTTATTTATGATAAACGATCAAAACAACAAAACGATAACGTGACAGTCAATGGTCAAACACAAACCAACACGAACAAGATCCCACAACCACTGTGGGCAAACAGCCTGTTTAAATGTGGTTCCCAATCAGAGACAACCAGCCACAGCTGACACTCGTTGCCTCTGATTGAGAACCACACTGGCCAACATAGAAATGAAATACATAGATCTACACACCCTGGCTCAACATAACAGTGTCCCCAGAGCCAGGGCGTGACACCTTCTTAAAAGTTAATTTGTGGAATTTCTTTCCATCTTAATGCGTTTGAGCCAATCAGTTGTGTTGTGACAAGGTAGAGGGGGTATACAGAAGATAGCCCTATTTGGTAAAAGACCAAGTCCATATTATGGCAATAACAGCTCAAATAAGCAAAGAGAAACAACAGTCCATCATCAGAGTGTGCAAAGCTGTCATCAAGGCAAATATATTTTGATTTGTTTAACACCTTTTTGGTTGCTATATGATTCCATATGTGTTATTTCATAGTTTTGATGTCTTCACTATTATTCTACAATGTAGAAAATAGTAAAAATAAAGAAAAACCCTTGAATGAGTAGGTGTTCTAAAACCTTTGACCGGTAGAGTGTATTTATATATATATATAAATTATACCATATTTTTTGCAGGGGTGGCAAGAATTTAGCATGGAAATAGGGGAAACACTGAGACTGCATTGCATCCCTCATCCTGGGTAAGAGGACAAAACAGTGGGAGAGAGAAGAGCCGACTGCTGCAACAACAACAAAAAAAACAACCACTGCAACAAACCAACACAGTACAGAGGTGGTTTGACTTTAGAGTGTGAGTTTATGCACGGTTTTGTGTGAGGAATTAGTGAATTAGAGCTTGTGCTTTGTTGGCAAACGCATCAGGAAATTCCTCAGCATAGTGTGAAACCTCCTGTGATTTATTTCTGCCTAAAAAGTTCTGGGGGAAAGGCAGTAATTTACGGAAACCCTCCGTCAAAATTGGAAGGGGCCATGCTAAAATCTCCTTCTCCACAGATTCACTTTGTGTGTGTGTGTTTGTGTGTTTGTGTGTTTGTGTGTGTGTGTGTGTGTGTGCGTGTGTGTGTGTGTGTACCGGTGTGTGTAACGGTGTGTGTGTGTGTGTACCGGTGTGTGTGTGTGTCTGTGTGTGTGTGTGTGTGTGTGTGTACCGGTGTGTGTAACGGTGTGTGTGTGTGTGTGTGTACCGGTGTGTGTGTGTGTCTGTGTGTGTGTGTGTGTGTGTGTACCGTTGTGTGTGTGTGTGTGTGTGTAACCAGTATAGTAAGACCTCAGGTACAGTAGGGAAACGCTGCAACAGTTCCAGGGTGTTTAGGAGACAGCCTGCTGCCTTAGCGCTCCAGGGAGGGGGCGGGCATCCCATGTGGGCATGGGCACAACACCACAGCCTGTTTCCAATGGATACCTATCCAATTACTTCCCACCTTCCACCTGTGGGCATGAAAGAGAGGAGAGGGCTTTGTGTTTGTGTGTGGGAGAGGGGGTAGAAGAGGAGGAGGGAGGTTGAGAAGAAGGAAGTGGAAGAGTGGGGGGGTGGGGGGGGGCTGCTGTTTCTGTTTACACAGGCCAATTACCGCATTGCAAGGGGGACCACTGTTTAGGAGCCCAGCCGGGTGGCCAGTCAGAGTAGAGACAGGAGCTCCATGCGACTCCAACAGGCCTTATTATGATATGAGGCAGTAGCTCAGCCATGTCCTGCTGGCAATTCATTAGCCCATCACCCTGCCAGACGTGCACTGCCTGGGAGGCTCTCTGGGCTCTGGCAACCCTCTAATCCCTCACCCTCTGCCTGGGAAGCTCTCTGGACTCTGGGAGGCCCTCCGATCCCTCGCCCTCTGCCTGGGAGGCTCTCTGGACTCTGGGAGGCCCTCCGATCCCTCGCTCTCTGCCTGGGAGGCTCTCTGGACTCTGGGTGGGAGGCCCTCCAATCCCTCTCCCTCTGCTTGGCAGGCTCTATGGACTCTGGGCAGCCCTCCGATCCCCCCTCTTCCCGGTCCAGTGGATTCTACGTAATCACCCTCCCCTGAGTGAATGAGAGAGGCTATGTCCCAAATTGCACCCTATTCCCTATATAGTACACAACTTTCGACCAGGGCCCAAAAGTAGTACACTACATAGGGAAAGGGGTGCCAATTGGGATGCACACATAGAGAGAGAGGCCCTGTCTCTCTGTCTTTCTGTAGTGGGGCCAGTACTCTGTCTGTTGGAGCTGGCTGGGTGGCTGGATGGCATGAAACAAGACAGAAAGAGATATAGCTATTAATGAGCAAGGCTGCTTCTACCTGGAAGCCATGGAGCTACAGCTAAATCTACTCTAACAACCTGCCTAGAGCGAGAGACTCAGAGGGCCTGGAAGCACTGTGTGACGTATATGGGAGGAGAGTGACGTTACTGCAAGTCTCTCTTTCATAGACTGGAAGAAATTGTGCGGTACTGAAGGTTTCCAATCCTTGTAGTCATGTTAATGAAACAGAAGATTTTAGGGGGGGAAGTGGTGCTTTCCTTGCGGTGCTATCTCCCTCGTATGTATATGTCTGAGTGCCTCAATTGAAACTTCAAACGATTCCCCAGCCTCATTGTTAGTGAACAAGTCCACTTTTTAGGATTAGCAAATACAATGAGAGAATCAAACCACTCTGAAATGCAGGGAGTGGTAGTGTCTTTGATGTCCCCTCCTGTATAATAGGAAAAACCTTTTATCTTTATCTCTCTCTCTCTCAGTAGTCATCAAGAACCACACCACCGCCTGTTCCCAGAGGTAGACGGAGGAGAGAGTTAATGAGCATGAGGGAAGGACCACTCAGCAACACACACTCCCACACAGACACACACACACACTGACACACTCACAAAAGACAACACACAAGCTCAGGTCTCAGAGACACAGACAGTAAAAGGGGAGTGCTTTTCATTTTTTGAATCTCCTACGCATCATATTTAGCCCCAAGGATATCAGGGCGGTCAGTTCCTTGTTTGACCTCCCGCTGTGTAAATCCTTGGTGGTGTGTTTGGTGCTTCCCTGATAACAGGAAGAGCAGAGTTTTCCCTGATAACAGGAAGAGCAAAGTTTTCCCTGATAACAGAAAGAACAGAGTGTGTTCCCTGATAACAGGAAGAACAGAGAGTGTTCCCTGATGACAGGAAGAACAGAGTGTTCCCTGATAACAGGAAGAATAGAGAGTGTTCCCTGATAACAGGAAGAATAGAGTGTGTTCCCTGATACAGGGAGAACAGAGTTGTTCCCTGATAACAGGAAGAACAGAGAGTGTTCCCTGATAACAGGAAGAACAGAGAGTGTTCCTTGGTAACAGGAAGAACAGAGAGTGTTCCCTGATAACAGGAAGAACAGAGAGGGTTCCCTGATAACAGGAAGAACAGAGAGTGTTCCCTGATAACAGGAAGAATATAGGTGTTCCCAGATAACAGGAAAAACAGAGAGTGTTCCCTGATAACAGGAAGAACAGAGAGTGTTCACTTATAACAGGAAGAACAGAGAGTGTTCCCTGATAACAGGAAGAACAGAGTGTGTTCCCTTATAACAGGAAGAACAGAGAGTGTTCCCTGATAACAGGAAGAACAGAGAGTGTTCCCTGAAAACAGGAAGAATATAGGGTGTTCCCTGATAACAGGAAGAACGGAGAGTGTTCCCTTATAACAGGAAGAACAGGGAGTGTTCACTGATATCAGAAAGAACAGAGAGTGTTTCCTGATAACAGGAAGAACAGAGAGTTTTCCCTGACAACAGGAAGAATAGAGTGTGTTCCCTGATACAGGAAGAACAGAGTGTTTTCCCTTATAACAGGAAGAACAGGGAGTGTTACCTGATATCAGGAAGAACAGAGAGTGTTCCCTGATAACAGGAAGAACATAGTGTGTTCCCTGATAACAGGAAGAACAGAGAGTTTGCCCAGGTAACAGGAAGAATAGAGTGTGTTCCCGGATAACAGGAAGAACAGAGAGTGTTCCCTGATAACAGGAAGAACAGACAGTGTTCCCTGATAACAGGAAGAACAGAGAGTGTTCCTTGGTAACAGGAAGAACAGAGAGTGTTCCCTGATAACAGGAAGAACAGAGAGGGTTCCCTGATAACAGGAAGAACAGAGAGTGTTCCCTGATAACAGGAAGAATATAGGTGTTCCCAGATAACAGGAAAAACAGAGAGTGTTCCCTGATAACAGGAAGAACAGAGAGTGTTCACTTATAACAGGAAGAACAGAGAGTGTTCCCTGATAACAGGAAGAACAGAGTGTGTTCCCTTATAACAGGAAGAACAGAGAGTGTTCCCTGATAACAGGAAGAACAGAGAGTGTTCCCTGAAAACAGGAAGAATATAGGGTGTTCCCTGATAACAGGAAGAACAGGGAGTGTTCACTGATATCAGAAAGAACAGAGAGTGTTTCCAGATAACAGGAAGAACAGAGAGTTTTCCCTGACAACAGGAAGAATAGAGTGTGTTCCCTGATAACAGGAAGAACAGAGAGTGTTCCCTGATAACAGGAAGAACAGGGAGTGTTACCTGATATCAGGAAGAACAGAGAGTGTTCCCTGATAACAGGAAGAACATAGTGTGTTCCCTGATAACAGGAAGAACAGAGAGTTTGCCCAGGTAACAGGAAGAATAGAGTGTGTTCCCAGATAACAGGAAGAACAGAGAGTGTTCCCTGATAACAGGAAGAACAGACAGTGTTCCCTGATAACAGGACGAGCACTGTGTTCCCTGAAAACAGGAAGAATATAGGGTGTTCCCTGATAACAGGAAGAACAGAGTGTGTTCCCTTATAACAGGAAGAACAGAGAGGGTTCCCTGATATCAGGAAGAACAGAGAGGGTTCCCTGATAACAGGAAGAGAAGAGAGTGTTCCCTGAAAACAGGAAGAATATAGGGTGTTCCCTGATAACAGGAAGAACGGAGAGTGTTCCCTTATAACAGGAAGAACAGGGAGTGTTCACTGATATCAGAAAGAACAGAGAGTGTTTCCTGATAACATGAAGAACAGAGAGTTTTCCCTGACAACAGGAAGAATAGAGTGTGTTCCCTGATACAGGAAGAACAGAGTGTGTTCCCTTATAACAGGAAGAACAGGGAGTGTTACCTGATATCAGGAAGAACAGAGAGTGTTCCCTGATAACAGGAAGAACATAGTGTGTTCCCTGATAACAGGAAGAACAGAGAGTTTTCCCAGGTAACAGGAAGAATAGAGTGTGTTCCCGGATAACAGGAAGAACAGAGAGTGTTCCCTGATAACAGGAAGAACAGACAGTGTTCCCTGATAACAGGAAGAACAGAGAGTGTTCCTTGGTAACAGGAAGAACAGAGAGTGTTCCCTGATAACAGGAAGAACAGAGAGGGTTCCCTGATAACAGGAAGAACAGAGAGTGTTCCCTGATAACAGGAAGAATATAGGTGTTCCCAGATAACAGGAAAAACAGAGAGTGTTCCCTGACAACAGGAAGAACAGAGAGTGTTCACTTATAACAGGAAGAACAGAGAGTGTTCCCTGATAACAGGAAGAACAGAGTGTGTTCCCTTATAACAGGAAGAACAGAGAGTGTTCCCTGATAACAGGAAGAACAGAGAGTGTTCCCTGAAAACAGGAAGAATATAGGGTGTTCCCTGATAACAGGAAGAACAGGGAGTGTTCACTGATATCAGAAAGAACAGAGAGTGTTTCCTGATAACATGAAGAACAGAGAGTTTTCCCTGACAACAGGAAGAATAGAGTGTGTTCCCTGATACAGGAAGAACAGAGTGTGTTCCCTTATAACAGGAAGAACAGGGAGTGTTACCTGATATCAGGAAGAACAGAGAGTGTTCCCTGATAACAGGAAGAACATAGTGTGTTCCCTGATAACAGGAAGAACAGAGAGTTTTCCCAGGTAACAGGAAGAATAGAGTGTGTTCCCGGATAACAGGAAGAACAGAGAGTGTTCCCTGATAACAGGAAGAACAGACAGTGTTCCCTGATAACAGGAAGAACAGAGAGTGTTCCTTGGTAACAGGAAGAACAGAGAGTGTTCCCTGATAACAGGAAGAACAGAGAGGGTTCCCTGATAACAGGAAGAACAGAGAGTGTTCCCTGATAACAGGAAGAATATAGGTGTTCCCAGATAACAGGAAAAACAGAGAGTGTTCCCTGACAACAGGAAGAACAGAGAGTGTTCACTTATAACAGGAAGAACAGAGAGTGTTCCCTGATAACAGGAAGAACAGAGTGTGTTCCCTTATAACAGGAAGAACAGAGAGTGTTCCCTGATAACAGGAAGAACAGAGAGTGTTCCCTGAAAACAGGAAGAATATAGGGTGTTCCCTGATAACAGGAAGAACAGGGAGTGTTCACTGATATCAGAAAGAACAGAGAGTGTTTCCAGATAACAGGAAGAACAGAGAGTTTTCCCTGACAACAGGAAGAATAGAGTGTGTTCCCTGATAACAGGAAGAACAGAGAGTGTTCCCTGATAACAGGAAGAACAGGGAGTGTTACCTGATATCAGGAAGAACAGAGAGTGTTCCCTGATAACAGGAAGAACATAGTGTGTTCCCTGATAACAGGAAGAACAGAGAGTTTGCCCAGGTAACAGGAAGAATAGAGTGTGTTCCCGGATAACAGGAAGAACAGAGAGTGTTCCCTGATAACAGGAAGAACAGACAGTGTTCCCTGATAACAGGACGAGCACTGTGTTCCCTGAAAACAGGAAGAATATAGGGTGTTCCCTGATAACAGGAAGAACAGAGTGTGTTCCCTTATAACAGGAAGAACAGAGAGGGTTCCCTGATATCAGGAAGAACAGAGAGGGTTCCCTGATAACAGGAAGAGCAGAGAGAGTTCCCTGATAACAGGGAGAACAGAGAGTGTTCCCTGATAACAGGAAGAACAGAGAGTGTTCCCTGATAACAGGAAGAACAGAGAGTGTTCCCTGATAACAGGAAGAACAGAGAGTGTTCCCTGATAACACGAAGAACAGAGATTGTTCCCTGATAACAGGAAGAACAGAGAGTGTTCCCTGATAAAAGGAAGAAAAGAGTGTGTTCCCTGATAAGGAAGAATAGAGTGTGTTCCATGATACAGGAAGAACAGAGTGTGTTCCCTTATAACAGGAAGAACAGAGAGTGTTCCCTGATGACAGGAAGAACAGAGAGATTTCCCTGATAACAGGAAGAATAGAGAGTGTTCCCTGATAACAGGAAGAATAGAGTGTGTTCCCTGATACAGGGAGAACAGAGTTGTTCCCTGATAACAGGAAGAACAGAGAGTGTTCCCTGATAACAGGAAGAACAGAGAGTGTTCCTTGGTAACAGGAAGAACAGAGAGTGTTCATTGATAACAGGAAGAACAGAGAGGGTTCCCTGATAACAGGAATAACAGAGAGTGTTCCCTGATAACAGGAAGAATATAGGTGTTCCCAGATAACAGGAAAAACAGAGATTGTTCACTAATAACAGGAAGAACAGAGAGTGTTCCCTGATAACAGGAAGAACAGAGTGTGTTCCCTTATAACAGGAAGAGCAGAGAGTGTTCCCTGATAACAGGAAGGACAGAGAGTGTTCCCTGATAATAGGAAGAAGAAAGAGTGTTCCCTGATAACAGGAAGAACAGAGAGTGTTCCCTGATAACAGGGAGAACAGAGAGGGTTCCCTGATAACAGGAAGAACAGAGAGTGTTCCCTGATAACAGGAAGAATATCGGTGTTCCCAGATAACAGAAAAAACAGAGAGTGTTCCCTGATAACAGGAAGAACAGAGAGTGTTCACTTATAACAGGAAGAACAGATAGTGTTCCATGACAACAGGAAGAACAGAGAGTGTTCCCTGATAACAGGAAGAACAGAGTGTGTTCCCTGATAACAGGAAGAACAGAGAGAGTTCCCTGATAACAGGAAGAACAGGGAGTGTTCCCTGATATCAGGAAGAACAGACAGTGTTCCCCGATAACAGGAAGAACAGGGAGTGTTCCCTGATATCATGAAGAACAGAGAGTGTTCCCTGATAACAGGAAGAACAGAGAGTGTTCCCTGATAACAGGAAGAACAGAGAGTGTTCACTTATAACAGGAATAACAGAGAGTGTTCCCTAATAACAGGAAGAACAGAGTGTGTTCCCTTATAACAGGAAGAACAGGGAGTGTTCC
Source organism: Coregonus lavaretus (assembly GCF_964263955.1). Taxonomy (NCBI): domain Eukaryota; kingdom Metazoa; phylum Chordata; class Actinopteri; order Salmoniformes; family Salmonidae; genus Coregonus; species Coregonus lavaretus. Next base: position 73,515 of record NW_028160693.1, on the reverse strand, counting down.
CTGATATCAGGAAGAACAGAGAGTGTTCCCTGATAACAGGAAGAACAGAGAGTGTTCCCTGATAACAGGAAGAAAAAATAGTGTTCCCTGATAGCAGGAAGAACAGAGAGTGTTCCCTGATAACAGGAAGAACAGAGAGGGTTCCCTGATAACAGGAAGAACAGAGAGTGTTCCCTGATAACAGGAAAAACAGAGAGTGTTCCCTGATAACAGGAAGAACAGAGAGTGTTCACTTATAAGAGGAAGAACAGAGAGTGTTCCATGACAACAGGAAGAACAGAGAGTGTTCCCTGATAATAGGAAGAACAGAGTGTGTTCCCTGATAACAGGAAGAACAGAGAGAGTTCCCTGATAACAGGAAGATCAGGGAGTGTTCCCTGATATCAGGAAGAACAGACAGTGTTCCCCGATAACAGGAAGAACAGGGAGTGTTCCCTGATATCATGAAGAACAGAGAGTGTTCCCTGATAACAGGAAGAACAGAGAGTGTTCCCTGATAACAGGAAGAACAGAGAGTGTTCACTTATAACAGGAAGAACAGAGAGTGTTCCCTGATAACAGGAAGAACAGAGAGTGTTCCCTGATAACAGGAAGAAGAAAGAGTGTTCCCTGATAACAGGAAGAACAGAGAGTGTTCCCTGATAACAGGAAGAACAGAGAGTGTTCCCTGATAACAGGAAGAACAGAGAGTGTTCCCTGATAACAGGAAGAATATCGGTGTTCCCAGATAACAGGAAAAACAGAGTGTTCCCTGATAACAGGAAGAACAGAGAGTGTTCACTTATAACAGGAAGAACAGAGAGTGTTCCATGACAACAGGAAGAACAGAGAGTGTTCCCTGATAACAGGAAGAACAGAGTGTGTTCCCTGATAACAGGAAGAACTGGGAGTGTTCCCTGATATCAGGAAGAACAGACAGTGTTCCCCGATAACAGGAAGTACAGAGAGTGTTCCCTGATATCATGAAGAACAGAGAGTGTTCCCTGATAACAGGAAGAACATAGAGTGTTCCCTGATAACAGGAAGAACAGAGTGTGTTCCCTGAAAACAGGAAGAACAGAGAGTGTTCCCTGATAACAGGAATAATTGAGTGTACCCTTATAACAGGAAGAGCAGAGAGTGTACCCTGATAACAGGAAGACTTGAGTGTGTTCCCTGATACAGGAAGAACAGAGAGTGTTCCCTGATAACAGGAAGAACAGAGAGTGTTCCCTGATAACAGGAAGAATATAGGTGTTCCCTGAAAACAGGAAAAACAGAGAGTGTTCCCTGATAACAGGAAGAACAGAGAGTGTTCACTTATAACAGGAAGAACAGAGACTGTTCCCTGACAACAGGAAGAACAGAGAGGGTTCCCTGATAACAGGAAGAACAGAGTGTGTTCCCTGATAACAGGAAGAACAGAGAGATTTCCCTGATAACAGGAAGAACAGGGAGTGTTCCCTGATATCAGGAACAACAGACAGTGTTCCCTGATAACAGGAAGAACAGAGAGTGTTCCCTGATATCAGGAAGAACAGAGAGTGTTCCCTTATAACAGGAAGAACAGGGAGTGTTCACTGATATCAGAAAGAACAGAGAGTGTTCCCTGATAACAGGAAGAACAGAGAGTTTTCCCTGATAACAGGAAGAATAGAGTGTGTTCCCTGATACAGGAAGAACAGAGTGTGTTCCCTTATAACAGGAAGAACAGGGAGTGTTCCCTGATATCAGGAAGAACAGAGAGTGTTCCCTGATAACAGGAAGAACATAGTGTGCTCCCTGATAACAGGAAGAACAGAGAGTTTGCCCAGGTAACAGGAAGAATAGAGTGTGTTCCCGGATAACAGGAAGAACAGAGAGTGTTCCCTGATATCAGGAAGAACAGAGAGTGTTCCCTGATAACAGGACGAGCACTGTGTTCCCTGAAAACAGGAAGAATATAGGGTGTTCCCTGATAACAGGAAGAACAGAGTGTGTTCCCTTATAACAGGAAGAACAGAGAGGGTTCCCTGATATCAGGAAGAACAGAGAGGGTTCCCTGATAACAGGAAGAGCAGAGAGTGTTCCCTGATAACAGGAAGAACAGAGAGTGTTCCCTGATAACAGGAAGAACAGAGAGTGTTCCCTGATAACAGGAAGAACAGAGAGTGTTCCCTGATAACAGGAAGAACAGAGAGTGTTCACTTATAACAGGAAGAACAGAGAGTGTTCCCTGATAACAGGAAGAACAGAGAGTGTTCCCTGATAACAGGAAGAAGAAAGAGTGTTCCCTGATAACAGGAAGAACAGAGAGTGTTCCCTGATAACAGGAAGGACAGATAGTGTTCCCTGATAATAGGAAAAAGAAAGAGTGCTCCCTGATAACAGGAAGAACAGAGAGTGTTCCCTGATAACAGGGAGAACAGAGAGGGTTCCCTGATAACAGGAAGAACAGAGAGTGTTCCCTGATAACAGGAAGAATATCGGTGTTCCCAGATAACAGAAAAAACAGAGAGTGTTCCCGGATAACAGGAAGAACAGAGAGTGTTCACTTATAACAGGAAGAACAGAGAGTGTTCCATGACAACAGGAAGAACAGAGAGTGTTCCCTGATAACAGGAAGAACAGAGTGTGTTCCCTGATAACAGGAAGAACAGAGAGAGTTCCCTGATAACAGGAAGAACAGGGAGTGTTCCCTGATATCAGGAAGAACAGACAGTGTTCCCCGATAACAGGAAGAACAGGGAGTGTTCCCTGATAACATGAAGAACAGAGAGTGTTCCCTGATAACAGGAAGAACAGAGAGTGTTCCCTGATAACAGGAAGAACAGAGAGTGTTCACTTATAACAGGAATAACAGAGAGTGTTCCCTAATAACAGGAAGAACACAGTGTGTTCCCTTATAACAGGAAGAACAGGGAGTGTTCCCTGATATCAGGAAGAACAGAGAGTGTTCCCTGATAACAGGAAGAACAGAGAGTGTTCCCTGATAACAGGAAGAAAAAATAGTGTTCCCTGATAACAGGAAGAACAGAGAGTGTTCCCTGATAACAGGAAGAACAGAGAGGGTTCCCTGATAACAGGAAGAACAGAGAGTGTTCCCTGATAACAGGAAGAATATCGGTGTTCCCAGATAACAGGAAAAACAGAGAGTGTTCCCTGATAACAGGAAGAACAGAGAGTGTTCACTTATAAGAGGAAGAACAGAGAGTGTTCCATGACAACAGGAAGAACAGAGTGTGTTTCCTGATAACAGGAAGAACAGAGAGAGTTCCCTGATAACAGGAAGAACAGGGAGTGTTCCCTGATATCAGGAAGAACAGACAGTGTTCCCCGATAACAGTAAGAACAGGGAGTGTTCCCTGATAACAGGAAGAACAGAGAGTGTTCCCTGATAACAGGAAGAACAGAGAGTTTTCCCTGATAACAGGAAGAACAGAGAGTGTTCACTTATAACAGGAAGAACAGAGAGTGTTCCCTGATAACAGGAAGAACAGAGACTGTTCCCTGATAACAGGAAGAAGAAAGAGTTTTCCCTGATAACAGGAAGAACAGAGAGTGTTCCCTGATAACAGGAAGAACAGAGAGTGTTCCCTGATAACAGGAAGAACAGAGAGTGTTCCCTGATAACAGGAAGAATATCGGTGTTCCCAGATAACAGGAAAAACAGAGTGTTCCCTGATAACAGGAAGAACAGAGAGTGTTCACTTATAACAGGAAGAACAGAGTGTTCCATGACAACAGGAAGAACAGAGAGTGTTCCCTGATAACAGGAAGAACAGAGTGTGTTCCCTGATAACAGGAAGAACTGGGAGTGTTCCCTGATATCAGGAAGAACAGACAGTGTTCCCCGATAACAGGAAGTACAGAGAGTGTTCCCTGATATCATGAAGAACAGAGAGTGTTCCCTGATAACAGGAAGAACATAGAGTGTTCCCTGATAACAGGAAGAACAGAGTGTGTTCCCTGAAAACAGGAAGAACAGAGAGTGTTCCCTGATAACAGGAATAATTGAGTGTACCCTTATAACAGGAAGAGCAGAGAGTGTACCCTGATAACAGGAAGACTTGAGTGTGTTCCCTGATACAGGAAGAACAGAGAGTGTTCCCTGATAACAGGAAGAACAGAGAGTGTTCCCTGATAACAGGAAGAATATAGGTGTTCCCTGAAAACAGGAAAAACAGAGAGTGTTCCCTGATAACAGGAAGAACAGAGAGTGTTCACTTATAACAGGAAGAACAGAGAGTGTTCCCTGACAACAGGAAGAACAGAGAGGGTTCCCTGATAACAGGAAGAACAGAGTGTGTTCCCTGATAACAGGAAGAACAGATAGATTTCCCTGATAACAGGAAGAACAGGGAGTGTTCCCTGATATCAGGAACAACAGACAGTGTTCCCTGATAACAGGAAGAACAGAGAGTGTTCCCTGATATCAGGAAGAACAGAGAGTGTTCCCTTATAACAGGAAGAACAGGGAGTGTTCACTGATATCAGAAAGAACAGAGAGTGTTCCCTGATAACAGGAAGAACAGAGAGTTTTCCCTGATAACAGGAAGCATAGAGTGTGTTCCCTGATACAGGAAGAACAGATTGTGTTCCCTTATAACAGGAAGAACAGGGAGTGTTCCCTGATATAAGGAAGAACAGAGAGTGTTCCCTGATAACAGGAAGAACATAGTGTGCTCCCTGATAACAGGAAGAACAGAGAGTTTGCCCAGGTAACAGGAAGAATAGAGTGTGTTCCCGGATAACAGGAAGAACAGAGAGTGTTCCCTGATATCAGGAAGAACAGAGAGTGTTCCCTGATAACAGGACGAGCACTGTGTTCCCTGTAAACAGGAAGAATATAGGGTGTTCCCTGATAACAGGAAGAACAGAGTGTGTTCCCTTATAACAGGAAGAACAGAGAGGGTTCCCTGATATCAGGAAGAACAGAGAGGGTTCCCTGATAACAGGAAGAGCAGAGAGTGTTCCCTGATAACAGGAAGAACAGAGAGTGTTCCCTGATAACAGGAAGAACATAGAGTGTTCCCTGATAACAGGAAGAACAGAGAGTGTTCCCTGATAACAGGAAGAACAGAGAGTGTTCACTTATAACAGGAAGAACAGAGAGTGTTCCCTGATAACAGGAAGAACAGAGAGTGTTCCCTGATAACAGGAAGGACAGATAGTGTTCCCTGATAATAGGAAGAAGAAAGAGTGTTCCCTGATAACAGGAAGAACAGAGAGTGTTCCCTGATATCAGGGAGAACAGAGAGGGTTCCCTGATAACAGGAAGAACAGAGAGTGTTCCCTGATAACAGGAAGAATATCGGTGTTCCCAGATAACAGAAAAAACAGAGAGTGTTCCCGGATAACAGGAAGAACAGAGAGTGTTCACTTATAACAGGAAGAACAGAGAGTGTTCCATGACAATAGGAAGAACAGAGAGTGTTCCCTGATAACAGGAAGAACAGAGTGTGTTCCCTGATAACAGGAAGAACAGAGAGAGTTCCCTGATAACAGGAAGAACAGGGAGTGTTCCCTGATATCAGGAAGAACAGACAGTGTTCCCCGATAACAGGAAGAACAGGGAGTGTTCCCTGATATCATGAAGAACAGAGAGTGTTCCCTGATAACAGGAAGAACAGAGAGTGTTCCTTGATAACAGGAAGAACAGAGAGTGTTCACTTATAACAGGAATAACAGAGAGTGTTCCCTAATAACAGGAAGAACAGAGTGTGTTCCCTTATAACAGGAAGAACAGGGAGTGTTCCCTGATATCAGGAAGAACAGAGAGTGTTCCCTGATAACAGGAAGAACAGAGAGTGTTCCCTGATAACAGGAAGAAAAAATAGTGTTCCCTGATAACATGAAGAACAGAGAGTGTTCCCTGATAACAGGAAGAACAGAGAGGGTTCCCTGATAACAGGAAGAACAGAGAGTGTTCCCTGATAACAGGAAGAATATCGGTGTTCCCAGATAACAGGAAAAACAGAGAGTGTTCCCTGATAACAGGAAGAACAGAGAGTGTTCACTTATAAGAGGAAGAACAGAGAGTGTTCCATGACAACAGGAAGAACAGAGAGTGTTCCCTGATAACAGGAAGAACAGAGTGTGTTCCCTGATAACAGGAAGAACAGAGAGAGTTCCCTGATAACAGGAAGAACAGGGAGTGTTCCCTGATATCAGGAAGAACAGACAGTGTTCCCCGATAACAGGAAGAACAGGGAGTGTTCCCTGATATCATGAAGAACAGAGAGTGTTCCCTGATAACAGGAAGAACAGAGAGTGTTCCCTGATAACAGGAAGAACAGAGAGTGTTCACTTATAACAGGAAGAACAGAGAGTGTTCCCTGATAACAGGAAGAACAGAGAGTGTTCCCTGATAACAGGAAGAAGAAAGAGTGTTCCCTGATAACAGGAAGAACAGAGAGTGTTCCCTGATAACAGGAAGAACAGAGAGTGTTCCCTGATAACAGGAAGAACAGAGAGTGTTCCCTGATAACAGGAAGAATATCGGTGTTCCCAGATAACAGGAAAAACAGAGAGTGTTCCCTGATAACAGGAAGAACAGAGAGTGTTCACTTATAACAGGAAGAACAGAGAGTGTTCCATGACAACAGGAAGAACAGAGAGTGTTCCCTGATAACAGGAAGAACAGAGTGTGTTCCCCGATAACAGGAAGAACAGAGAGAGTACCCTGATAACAGGAAGAACTGGGAGTGTTCCCTGATATCAGGAAGAACAGACAGTGTTCCCCGATAACAGGAAGTACAGAGAGTGTTCCCTGATATCATGAAGAACAGAGAGTGTTCCCTGATAACAGGAAGAACATAGAGTGTTCCCTGATAACAGGAAGAACAGAGTGTGTTCCCTGAAAACAGGAAGAACAGAGAGTGTTCCCTGATAACAGGAATAATTGAGTGTACCCTTATAACAGGAAGAGCAGAGAGTGTACCCTGATAACAGGAAGACTTGAGTGTGTTCCCTGATACAGGAAGAACAGAGAGTGTTCCCTGATAACAGGAAGAACAGAGAGTGTTCCCTGATAACAGGAAGAATATAGGTGTTCCCTGAAAACAGGAAAAACAGAGAGTGTTCCCTGATAACAGGAAGAACAGAGAGTGTTCACTTATAACAGGAAGAACAGAGAGTGTTCCCTGACAACAGGAAGAACAGAGAGGGTTCCCTGATAACAGGAAGAACAGAGTGTGTTCCCTGATAACAGGAAGAACAGAGAGATTTCCCTGATAACAGGAAGAACAGGGAGTGTTCCCTGATATCAGGAACAACAGACAGTGTTCCCTGATAACAGGAAGAACAGAGAGTGTTCCCTGATATCAGGAAGAACAGAGAGTGTTCCCTTATAACAGGAAGAACAGGGAGTGTTCACTGATATCAGAAAGAACAGAGAGTGTTCCCTGATAACAGGAAGAACAGAGAGTTTTCCCTGATAACAGGAAGAATAGAGTGTGTTCCCTGATACAGGAAGAACAGAGTGTGTTCCCTTATAACAGGAAGAACAGGGAGTGTTCCCTGATATCAGGAAGAACAGAGAGTGTTCCCTGATAACAGGAAGAACATAGTGTGCTCCCTGATAACAGGAAGAACAGAGAGTTTGCCCAGGTAACAGGAAGAATAGAGTGTGTTCCCGGATAACAGGAAGAACAGAGAGTGTTCCCTGATATCAGGAAGAACAGAGAGTGTTCCCTGATAACAGGACGAGCACTGTGTTCCCTGAAAACAGGAAGAATATAGGGTGTTCCCTGATAACAGGAAGAACAGAGTGTGTTCCCTTATAACAGGAAGAACAGAGAGGGTTCCCTGATATCAGGAAGAACAGAGAGGGTTCCCTGATAACAGGAAGAACAGAGAGTGTTCCCTGATAACAGGAAGAATATCGGTGTTCCCAGATAACAGGAAAAACAGAGAGTGTTCCCTGATAACAGGAAGAACAGAGAGTGTTCACTTATAACAGGAAGAACAGAGAGTTTTCCATGACAACAGGAAGAACAGAGAGTGTTCCCTGATAACAGGAAGAACAGAGTGTGTTCCCTGATAACAGGAAGAACAGAGAGAGTACCCTGATAACAGGAAGAACTGGGAGTGTTCCCTGATATCAGGAAGAACAGACAGTGTTCCCCGATAACAGGAAGTACAGAGAGTGTTCCCTGATATCATGAAGAACAGAGAGTGTTCCCTGATAACAGGAAGAACATAGAGTGTTCCCTGATAACAGGAAGAACAGAGTGTGTTCCCTGAAAACAGGAAGAACAGAGAGTGTTCCCTGATAACAGGAATAATTGAGTGTACCCTTATAACAGGAAATGCAGAGAGTGTACCCTGATAACAGGAAGACTTGAGTGTGTTCCCTGATACAGGAAGAACAGAGAGTGTTCCCTGATAACAGGAAGAACAGAGAGTGTTCCCTGATAACAGGAAGAATATAGGTGTTCCCTGAAAACAGGAAACACAGAGAGTGTTCCCTGATAACAGGAAGAACAGAGAGTGTTCACTTATAACAGGAAGAACAGAGAGTGTTCCCTGACAACAGGAAGAACAGAGAGGGTTCCCTGATAACAGGAAGAACAGAGTGTGTTCCCTGATAACAGGAAGAACAGAGAGATTTCCCTGATAACAGGAAGAACGGGGAGTGTTCCCTGATATCAGGAACAACAGACAGTGTTCCCTGATAACAGGAAGAACAGAGAGTGTTCCCTGATATCAGGAAGAACAGAGAGTGTTCCCTTATAACAGGAAGAACAGGGAGTGTTCACTGATATCAGAAAGAACAGAGAGTGTTCCCTGATAACAGGAAGAACAGAGAGTTTTCCCTGATAACAGGAAGAATAGAGTGTGTTCCCTGATACAGGAAGAACAGAGTGTGTTCCCTTATAACAGGAAGAACAGGGAGTGTTCCCTGATATCAGGAAGAACAGAGAGTGTTCCCTGATAACATGAAGAACATAGTGTGCTCCCTGATAACAGGAAGAACAGAGAGTTTGCCCTGTTAACAGGAAGAATAGAGTGTGTTCCCGGATAACAGGAAGAACAGAGAGTGTTCCCTGATATCAGGAAGAACAGAGAGTGTTCCCTGATAACAGGACGAGCACTGTGTTCCCTGAAAACAGGAAGAATATAGGGTGTTCCCTGATAACAGGAAGAACAGAGTGTGTTCCCTTATAACAGGAAGAACAGAGAGGGTTCCCTGATATCAGGAAGATCAGAGAGGGTTCCCTGATAACAGGAAGAGCAGAGAGTGTTCCCTGATAACAGGAAGAACAGAGAGTGTTCCCTGATAACAGGAAGAACAGAGAGTGTTCCCTGATAACAGGAAGAACAGAGAGTGTTCCCTGATAACAGGAAGAACAGAGAGTGTTCACTTATAACAGGAAGAACAGAGAGTGTTCCCTGATAACAGGAAGAACAGAGAGTGTTCCCTGATAACAGGAAGAAGCAAGAGTGTTCCCTGATAACAGGAAGAACAGAGAGTGTTCCCTGATAACAGGAAGAACAGAGAGGGTTCCCTGATAACAGGAAGAACAGAGAGTGTTCCCTGATAACAGGAAGAATATCGGTGTTCCCAGATAACAGGAAAAACAGAGAGTGTTCCCTGATAACAGGAAGAACAGAGAGTGTTCAGTTATAACAGGAAGAACAGAGAGTGTTCCATGACAACAGGAAGAACAGAGAGTGTTCCCTGATAACAGGAAGAACAGAGTGTGTTCCCTGATAACAGGAAGAACAGAGAGAGTATCCTGATAACAGGAAGAACAGGGAGTGTTCCCTGATATCAGGAAGAACAGACAGTGTCCCCCGATAACAGGAAGTACAGGGAATGTTCCCTGATATCATGAAGAACAGAGAGTGTTCCTTGATAACAGGAAGAACATAGAGTGTTCCCTGATAACAGGAAGAACAGAGTGTGTTCCCTGAAAACAGGAAGAATATAGGTGTTCCCTGAAAACAGGAAAAACAGAGAGTTAACAGGAAGAACAGAGAGTTTTCCCTGATAACAGGAAGAATAGAGTGTGTTCCCTGATACAGGAAGAACAGAGTGTGTTCCCTTATATCAGGAAGAACAGAGAGTGTTCCCTGATAACAGGAAGGACATAGTGTGTTCCCTGATAACAGGAAGAACAGAGAGTTTGCCCAGGTAACAGGAAGAATAGAGTGTGTTCCCGGATAACAGGAAGAACAGAGAGTGTTCCCTGATAACAGGAAGAACAGACAGTGTTCCCTGATAACAGGACAAGCACTGTGTTCCCTGAAAACATGAAGAATATAGGGTGTTCCCTGATAATAGGAAGAACAGAGTGTGTTCCCTTATAACAGGAAGAACAGAGAGGGTTCCCTGATATCAGGAAGAACAGAGAGGGTTCCCTGATAACAGGAAGAGCAGAGAGTGTTCCCTGATAACAGGAAGAACAGAGAGTGTTCCCTGATAACAGGAAGAACAGAGAGTGTTCAGTTATAACAGGAAGAACAGAGAGTGTTCCATGACAACAGGAAGAACAGAGAGTGTTCCCTGATAACAGGAAGAACAGAGTGTGTTCCCTGATAACAGGAAGAACAGAGAGAGTTCCCTGATAACAGGAAGAACAGGGAGTGTTCCCTGATATCAGGAAGAACAGACAGTGTTCCCCGATAACAGGAAGAACAGGGAGTGTTCCCTGATATCATGAAGAACAGAGAGTGTTCCCTGATAACAGGAAGAACAGAGAGTGTTCCCTGATAACAGGAAGAACAGAGAGTGTTCACTTATAACAGGAATAACAGAGAGTGTTCCCTAATAACAGGAAGAACAGAGTGTGTTCCCTTATAACAGGAAGAACAGGGAGTGTTCCCTGATATCAGGAAGAACAGAGAGTGTTCCCTGATAACAGGAAGAACAGAGAGTGTTCCCTGATAACAGGAAGAAAAAATAGTGTTCCCTGATAACATGAAGAACAGAGAGTGTTCCCTGATAACAGGAAGAACAGAGAGGGTTCCCTGATAACAGGAAGAACAGAGAGTGTTCCCTGATAACAGGAAGAATATCGGTGTTCCCAGATAACAGGAAAAACAGAGAGTGTTCCCTGATAACAGGAAGAACAGAGAGTGTTCACTTATAAGAGGAAGAACAGAGAGTGTTCCATGACAACAGGAAGAACAGAGAGTGTTCCCTGATAACAGGAAGAACAGAGTGTGTTCCCTGATAACAGGAAGAACAGAGAGAGTTCCCTGATATCAGGAAGAACAGACAGTGTTCCCCGATAACAGGAAGAACAGGGAGTGTTCCCTGATATCATGAAGAACAGAGAGTGTTCCCTGATAACAGGAAGAACAGAGAGTGTTCCCTGATAACAGGAAGAACAGAGAGTGTTCACTTATAACAGGAAGAACAGAGAGTGTTCCCTGATAACAGGAAGAACAGAGAGTGTTCCCTGATAACAGGAAGAAGAAAGAGTGTTCCCTGATAACAGGAAGAACAGAGAGTGTTCCCTGATAACAGGAAGAACAGAGAGTGTTCCCTGATAACAGGAAGAACAGAGAGTGTTCCCTGATAACAGGAAGAATATCGGTGTTCCCAGATAACAGGAAAAACAGAGAGTGTTCCCTGATAACAGGAAGAACAGAGAGTGTTCACTTATAACAGGAATAACAGAGAGTGTTCCATGACAACAGGAAGAACAGAGAGTGTTCCCTGATAACAGGAAGAACAGAGTGTGTTCCCCGATAACAGGAAGAACAGAGAGAGTACCCTGATAACAGGAAGAACTGGGAGTGTTCCCTGATATCAGGAAGAACAGACAGTGTTCCCCGATAACAGGAAGTACAGAGAGTGTTCCCTGATATCATGAAGAACAGAGAGTGTTCCCTGATAACAGGAAGAACATAGAGTGTTCCCTGATAACAGGAAGAACAGAGTGTGTTCCCTGAAAACAGGAAGAACAGAGAGTGTTCCCTGATAACAGGAATAATTGAGTGTACCCTTATAACAGGAAGAGCAGAGAGTGTACCCTGATAACAGGAAGACTTGAGTGTGTTCCCTGATACAGGAAGAACAGAGAGTGTTCCCTGATAACAGGAAGAACAGAGAGTGTTCCCTGATAACAGGAAGAATATAGGTGTTCCCTGAAAACAGGAAAAACAGAGAGTGTTCCCTGATAACAGGAAGAACAGAGAGTGTTCACTTATAACAGGAAGAACAGAGAGTGTTCCCTGACAACAGGAAGAACAGAGAGGGTTCCCTGATAACAGGAAGAACAGAGTGTGTTCCCTGATAACAGGAAGAACAGAGAGATTTCCCTGATAACAGGAAGAACAGGGAGTGTTCCCTGATATCAGGAAGAACAGAGAGTGTTCCCTGATAACAGGAAGAACAGAGAGTGTTCCCTGATAACAGGAAGAAAAAATAGTGTTCCCTGATAACATGAAGAACAGAGAGTGTTCCCTGATAACAGGAAGAACAGAGAGGGTTCCCTGATAACAGGAAGAACAGAGAGTGTTCCCTGATAACAGGAAGAATATCGGTGTTCCCAGATAACAGGAAAAACAGAGAGTGTTCCCTGATAACAGGAAGAACAGAGAGTGTTCACTTATAAGAGGAAGAACAGAGAGTGTTCCATGACAACAGGAAGAACAGAGAGTGTTCCCTGATAACAGGAAGAACAGAGTGTGTTCCCTGATAACAGGAAGAACAGAGAGAGTTCCCTGATAACAGGAAGAACAGGGAGTGTTCCCTGATATCAGGAAGAACAGACAGTGTTCCCCGATAACAGGAAGAACAGGGAGTGTTCCCTGATATCATGAAGAACAGAGAGTGTTCCCTGATAACAGGAAGAACAGAGAGTGTTCCCTGATAACAGGAAGAACAGAGAGTGTTCACTTATAACAGGAAGAACAGAGAGTGTTCCCTGATAACAGGAAGAACAGAGAGTGTTCCCTGATAACAGGAAGAAGAAAGAGTGTTCCCTGATAACAGGAAGAACAGAGAGTGTTCCCTGATAACAGGAAGAACAGAGAGTGTTCCCTGATAACAGGAAGAACAGAGAGTGTTCCCTGATAACAGGAAGAATATCGGTGTTCCCAGATAACAGGAAGAACAGAGAGTGTTCCCTGATAACAGGAAGAACAGAGAGTGTTCACTTATAACAGGAAGAACAGAGAGTGTTCCATGACAACAGGAAGAACAGAGAGTGTTCCCTGATAACAGGAAGAACAGAGTGTGTTCCCCGATAACAGGAAGAACAGAGAGAGTACCCTGATAACAGGAAGAACTGGGAGTGTTCCCTGATATCAGGAAGAACAGACAGTGTTCCCCGATAACAGGACGTACAGAGAGTGTTCCCTGATATCATAAGAACAGAGAGTGTTCCCTGATAACAGGAAGAACATAGAGTGTTCCCTGATAACAGGAAGAACAGAGTGTGTTCCCTGAAAACAGGAAGAACAGAGAGTGTTCCCTGATAACAGGAATAATTGAGTGTACCCTTATAACAGGAAGAGCAGAGAGTGTACCCTGATAACAGGAAGACTTGAGTGTGTTCCCTGATACAGGAAGAACAGAGAGTGTTCCCTGATAACAGGAAGAACAGAGAGTGTTCCCTGATAACAGGAAGAATATAGGTGTTCCCTGAAAACAGGAAAAACAGAGAGTGTTCCCTGATAACAGGAAGAACAGAGAGTGTTCACTTATAACAGGAAGAACAGAGAGTGTTCCCTGACAACAGGAAGAACAGAGAGGGTTCCCTGATAACAGGAAGAACAGAGTGTGTTCCCTGATAACAGGAAGAACAGAGAGATTTCCCTGATAACAGGAAGAACAGGGAGTGTTCCCTGATATCAGGAACAACAGACAGTGTTCCCTGATAACAGCAAGAACAGAGAGTTTTCCCTGATATCAGGAAGAACAGAGAGTGTTCCCTTATAACAGGAAGAACAGGGAGTGTTCACTGATATCAGAAAGAACAGAGAGTGTTCCCTGATAACAGGAAGAACAGAGAGTTTTCCCTGATAACAGGAAGAATAGAGTGTGTTCCCTGATACAGGAAGAACAGAGTGTGTTCCCTTATAACAGGAAGAACAGGGAGTGTTCCCTGATATCAGGAAGAACAGAGAGTGTTCCCTGATAACAGGAAGAACATAGTGTGCTCCCTGATAACAGGAAGAACAGAGAGTTTGCCCAGGTAACAGGAAGAATAGAGTGTGTTCCCGGATAACAGGAAGAACAGAGAGTGTTCCCTGATATCAGGAAGAACAGAGAGTGTTCCCTGAAAACAGGACGAGCACTGTGTTCCCTGAAAACAGGAAGAATATAGGGTGTTCCCTGATAACAGGAAGAACAGAGTGTGTTCCCTTATAACAGGAAGAACAGAGAGGGTTCCCTGATATCAGGAAGAACAGAGAGGGTTCCCTGATAACAGGAAGAACAGAGAGTGTTCCCTGATAACAGGAAGAATATCGGTGTTCCCAGATAACAGGAAAAACAGAGAGTGTTCCCTGATAACAGGAAGAACAGAGAGTGTTCACTTATAACAGGAAGAACAGAGAGTTTTCCATGACAACAGGAAGAACAGAGAGTGTTCCCTGATAACAGGAAGAACAGAGTGTGTTCCCTGATAACAGGAAGAACAGAGAGAGTACCCTGATAACAGGAAGAACTGGGAGTGTTCCCTGATATCAGGAAGAACAGACAGTGTTCCCCGATAACAGGAAGTACAGAGAGTGTTCCCTGATATCATGAAGAACAGAGAGTGTTCCCTGATAACAGGAAGAACATAGAGTGTTCCCTGATAACAGGAAGAACAGAGTGTGTTCCCTGAAAACAGGAAGAACAGAGAGTGTTCCCTGATAACAGGAATAATTGAGTGTACCCTTATAACAGGAAGAGCAGAGAGTGTACCCTGATAACAGGAAGACTTGAGTGTGTTCCCTGATACAGGAAGAACAGAGAGTGTTCCCTGATAACAGGAAGAACAGAGAGTGTTCCCTGATAACAGGAAGAATATAGGTGTTCCCTGAAAACAGGAAAAACAGAGAGTGTTCCCTGATAACAGGAAGAACAGAGAGTGTTCACTTATAACAGGAAGAACAGAGAGTGTTCCCTGACAACAGGAAGAACAGAGAGGGTTCCCTGATAACAGGAATAACAGAGTGTGTTCCCTGATAACAGGAAGAACAGAGAGATTTCCCTGATAACAGGAAGAACGGGGAGTGTTCCCTGATATCAGGAACAACAGACAGTGTTCCCTGATAACAGGAAGAACAGAGAGTGTTCCCTGATATCAGGAAGAACAGAGAGTGTTCCCTTATAACAGGAAGAACAGGGAGTGTTCACTGATATCAGAAAGAACAGAGAGTGTTCCCTGATAACAGGAAGAACAGAGAGTTTTCCCTGATAACAGGAAGAATAGAGTGTGTTCCCTGATACAGGAAGAACAGAGTGTGTTCCCTTATAACAGGAAGAACAGGGAGTGTTCCCTGATATCAGGAAGAACAGAGAGTGTTCCCTGATAACATGAAGAACATAGTGTGCTCCCTGATAACAGGAAGAACAGAGAGTTTGCCCTGTTAACAGGAAGAATAGAGTGTGTTCCCGGATAACAGGAAGAACAGAGAGTGTTCCCTGATATCAGGAAGAACAGAGAGTGTTCCCTGATAACAGGACGAGCACTGTGTTCCCTGAAAACAGGAAGAATATAGGGTGTTCCCTGATAACAGGAAGAACAGAGTGTGTTCCCTTATAACAGGAAGAACAGAGAGGGTTCCCTGATATCAGGAAGATCAGAGAGGGTTCCCTGATAACAGGAAGAGCAGAGAGTGTTCCCTGATAACAGGAAGAACAGAGAGTGTTCCCTGATAACAGGAAGAACAGAGAGTGTTCCCTGATAACAGGAAGAACAGAGAGTGTTCCCTGATAACAGGAAGAACAGAGAGTGTTCACTTATAACAGGAAGAACAGAGAGTGTTCCCTGATAACAGGAAGAACAGAGAGTGTTCCCTGATAACAGGAAGAAGAAAGAGTGTTCCCTGATAACAGGAAGAACAGAGAGTGTTCCCTGATAACAGGAAGAACAGAGAGGGTTCCCTGATAACAGGAAGAACAGAGAGTGTTCCCTGATAACAGGAAGAATATCGGTGTTCCCAGATAACAGGAAAAACAGAGAGTGTTCCCTGATAACAGGAAGAACAGAGAGTGTTCAGTTATAACAGGAAGAACAGAGAGTGTTCCATGACAACAGGAAGAACAGAGAGTGTTCCCTGATAACAGGAAGAACAGAGTGTGTTCCCTGATAACAGGAAGAACAGAGAGAGTATCCTGATAACAGGAAGAACAGGGAGTGTTCCCTGATATCAGGAAGAACAGACAGTGTCCCCCGATACCAGGAAGTACAGGGAATGTTCCCTGATATCATGAAGAACAGAGAGTGTTCCTTGATAACAGGAAGAACATAGAGTGTTCCCTGATAACAGGAAGAACAGAGTGTGTTCCCTGAAAACAGGAAGAATATAGGTGTTCCCTGAAAACAGGAAAAACAGAGAGTTAACAGGAAGAACAGAGAGTTTTCCCTGATAACAGGAAGAATAGAGTGTGTTCCCTGATACAGGAAGAACAGAGTGTGTTCCCTTATATCAGGAAGAACAGAGAGGGTTCCCTGATATCAGGAAGAACAGAGAGGGTTCCCTGATAACAGGAAGAGCAGAGAGTGTTCCCTGATAACAGGAAGAACAGAGAGTGTTCCCTGATAACAGGAAGAACAGAGAGTGTTCAGTTATAACAGGAAGAACAGAGAGTGTTCCATGACAACAGGAAGAACAGAGAGTGTTCCCTGATAACAGGAAGAACAGATTGTGTTCCCTGATAACAGGAAGAACAGAGAGAGTATCCTGATAACAGGAAGAACAGGGAGTGTTCCCTGATATCAGGAAGAACAGACAGTGTCCCCCGATAACAGGAAGTACAGGGAATGTTCCCTGATATCATGAAGAACAGAGAGTGTTCCTTGATAACAGGAAGAACATAGAGTGTTCCCTGATAACAGGAAGAACAGAGTGTGTTCCCTGAAAACAGGAAGAACAGAGAGTGTTCCCTGATAACAGGAAGAATTGAGTGTACCCTTATAACAGGAAGAGCAGAGAGTGTACCCTGATAACAGGAAGACTTGAGTGTGTTCCCTGAAACAGGAAGAACAGAGAGTGTTCCCTGATAACAGGAAGAACAGAGAGTGTTCCCTGATAACAGGAAGAATATAGGTGTTCCCTGAAAACAGGAAAAACAGAGAGTGTTCCCTGATAACAGGAAGAATAGAGAGTGTTCACTTATAACAGGAAGAACAGAGAGTGTTCCCTGACAACAGGAAGAACAGAGAGGGTTCCCTGATAACAGGAAGAACAGAGTGTGTTCCCTGATAACAGGAAGAACAGAGAGATTTCCCTGATAACAGGAAGAACAGGGAGTGTTCCCTGATATCAGGAACAACAGACAGTGTTCCCTGATAACAGGAGGAACAGAGAGTGTTCCCTGATATCAGGAAGAACAGAGAGTGTTCCCTTATAACAGGAAGAACAGGGAGTGTTCACTGATATCAGAAAGAACAGAGAGTGTTCCCTGATAACAGGAAGAACAGAGAGTTTTCCCTGATAACAGGAAGAATAGAGTGTGTTCCCTGATACAGGAAGAACAGAGTGTGTTCCCTTATAACAGGAAGAACAGGGAGTGTTCCCTGATATCAGGAAGAACAGAGAGTGTTCCCTGATAACAGGAAGAACATAGTGTGTTCCCTGATAACAGGAAGAACAGAGAGTTTGCCCAGGTAACAGGAAGAATAGAGTGTGTTCCCGGATAACAGGAAGAACAGAGAGTGTTCCCTGATAACAGGAAGAACAGACAGTGTTCCCTGATAACAGGACGAGCACTGTGTTCCCTGAAAACATGAAGAATATAGTGTGTTCCCTGATAACAGGAAGAATTGAGTGTACCCTTATAACAGGAAGAGCAGAGAGTGTACCCTGATAACAGGAAGACTTGAGTGTGTTCCCTGAAACAGGAAGAACAGAGAGTGTTCCCTGATAACAGGAAGAACAGAGAGTGTTCCCTGATAACAGGAAGAATATAGGTGTTCCCTGAAAACAGGAAAAACAGAGAGTGTTCCCTGATAACAGGAAGAATAGAGTGTGTTCACTTATAACAGGAAGAACAGAGAGTGTTCCCTGACAACAGGAAGAACAGAGAGGGTTCCCTGATAACAGGAAGAACAGAGTGTGTTCCCTGATAACAGGAAGAACAGAGAGATTTCCCTGATAACAGGAAGAACAGGGAGTGTTCCCTGATATCAGGAACAACAGACAGTGTTCCCTGATAACAGGAGGAACAGAGAGTGTTCCCTGATATCAGGAAGAACAGAGAGTGTTCCCTTATAACAGGAAGAACAGGGAGTGTTCACTGATATCAGAAAGAACAGAGAGTGTTCCCTGATAACAGGAAGAACAGAGAGTTTTCCCTGATAACAGGAAGAATAGAGTGTGTTCCCTGATACAGGAAGAACAGAGTGTGTTCCCTTATAACAGGAAGAACAGGGAGTGTTCCCTGATATCAGGAAGAACAGAGAGTGTTCCCTGATAACAGGAAGAACATAGTGTGTTCCCTGATAACAGGAAGAACAGAGAGTTTGCCCAGGTAACAGGAAGAATAGAGTGTGTTCCCGGATAACAGGAAGAACAGAGAGTGTTCCCTGATAACAGGAAGAACAGACAGTGTTCCCTGATAACAGGACGAGCACTGTGTTCCCTGAAAACATGAAGAATATAGGGTGTTCCCTGATAATAGGAAGAACAGAGTGTGTTCCCTTATAACAGGAAGAACAGAGAGGGTTCCCTGATATCAGGAAGAACAGAGAGGGTTCCCTGATAACAGGAAGAGCAGAGAGTGTTCCCTGATAACAGGAAGAACAGAGAGTGTTCCCTGATAACAGGAAGAACAGAGAGTGTTCAGTTATAACAGGAAGAACAGAGAGTGTTCCATGACAACAGGAAGAACAGAGAGTGTTCCCTGATAACAGGAAGAACATAGTGTGTTCCCTGATAACAGGAAGAACAGAGAGAGTATCCTGATAACAGGAAGAACAGGGAGTGTTCCCTGATATCAGGAAGAACAGACAGTGTCCCCCGATAACAGGAAGTACAGGGAATGTTCCCTGATATCATGAAGAACAGAGAGTGTTCCTTGATAACAGGAAGAACATAGAGTGTTCCCTGATAACAGGAAGAACAGAGTGTGTTCCCTGAAAACAGGAAGAACAGAGAGTGTTCCCTGATAACAGGAAGAATTGAGTGTACCCTTATAACAGGAAGAGCAGAGAGTGTACCCTGATAACAGGAAGACTTGAGTGTGTTCCCTGAAACAGGAAGAGCAGAGAGTGTACCCTGATAACAGGAAGACTTGAGTGTGTTCCCTGAAACAGGAAGAACAGAGAGTGTTCCCTGATAACAGGAAGAACAGAGAGTGTTCCCTGATAACAGGAAGAATATAGGTGTTCCCTGAAAACAGGAAAAACAGAGAGTGTTCCCTGATAACAGGAAGAATAGAGAGTGTTCACTTATAACAGGAAGAACAGAGAGTGTTCCCTGACAACAGGAAGAACAGAGAGGGTTCCCTGATAACAGGAAGAACAGAGTGTGTTCCCTGATAACAGGAAGAACAGAGAGATTTCCCTGATAACAGGAAGAACAGGGAGTGTTCCCTGATATCAGGAACAACAGACAGTGTTCCCTGATAACAGGAAGAACAGAGAGTGTTCCCTGATATCAGGAAGAACAGAGAGTGTTCCCTTATAACAGGAAGAACAGGGAGTGTTCCCTGATAACAGGAAGAACAGAGAGTTTTCCCTGATAACAGGAAGAATAGAGTGTGTTCCCTGATACAGGAAGAACAGAGTGTGTTCCCTTATAACAGGAAGAACAGGGAGTGTTCCCTGATATCAGGAAGAACAGAGAGTGTTCCCTGATAACAGGAAGAACATAGTGTGTTCCCTGATAACAGGAAGAACAGAGAGTTTGCCCAGGTAACAGGAAGAATAGAGTGTGTTCCCGGATAACAGGAAGAACAGAGAGTGTTCCCTGATAACAGGAAGAACAGACAGTGTTCCCTGATAACAGGACGAGCACTGTGTTCCCTGAAAACATGAAGAATATAGGGTGTTCCCTGATAATAGGAAGAACAGAGTGTGTTCCCTTATAACAGGAAGAACAGAGAGGGTTCCCTGATATCAGGAAGAACAGAGAGGGTTCCCTGATAACAGGAAGAGCAGAGAGTGTTCCCTGATAACAGGAAGAACAGAGAGTGTTCCCTGATAACAGGAAGAACAGAGAGTGTTCCCTGATAACAGGAAGAACAGAGAGTTTGCCCAGGTAACAGGAAGAATAGAGTGTGTTCCCGGATAACAGGAAGAACAGAGAGTGTTCCCTGATAACAGGAAGAACAGACAGTGTTCCCTGATAACAGGACGAGCACTGTGTTCCCTGAAAACAGGAAGAATATAGGGTGTTCCCTGATAACAGGAAGAACAGAGTGTGTTCCCTTATAACAGGAAGAACAGAGAGGGTTCCCTGATATCAGGAAGAACAGAGAGGGTTCCCTGATAACAGGAAGAGCAGAGAGTGTTCCCTGATAACAGGAAGAACAGAGAGTGTTCCCTGATAACAGGAAGAACAGAGAGTGTTCCCTGATAACAGGAAGAACAGAGAGGGTTCCCTGATAACAGGAAGAGCAGAGAGTGTTCCCTGATAACAGGAAGAACAGAGAGTGTTCCCTGATAACAGGAAGAACAGAGAGTGTTCCCTGATAACAGGAAGAACAGAGAGTGTTCCCTGATATCAGGAAGAACAATCAATCAATCAATTTTATTTTATATAGCCCTTCTTACATCAGCTAATATCTCGAAGTGCTGTACAGAAACCCAGCCTAAAACCCCAAACAGCTAGTAATGCAGGTGTAGAAGCACGGTGGCTAGGAAATACTCCCTAGAAAGGCGAAAACCTAGGAAGAAACCTAGAGAGGAACCAGGCTATGAGGGGTGGCCAGTCCTCTTCTGGCTGTGCCGGGTGGAGATTATAACAGAACCATGCCAAGATGTTCAAAAATGTTCATAAGTGACAAGCATGGTCAAATAATAATCAGGAATAAATCTCAGTTGGCTTTTCATAGCCGATCATTAAGAGTTTGAAAACAGCAGGTCTGGGACAGGTAGGGGTTCCATAACCGCAGGCAGAACAGTTTAAACTGGAATAGCAGCAAGGCCAGGCGGACTGGGGACAGCAAGGAGTCACCACGGCCGGTAGTCCCGACGTATGGTCCTAGGGCTCAGGTCTCTCAGTTGGCTTTTCATAGCCGATCATTAAGAGTTGAAAACAGCAGGTCTGGGACAGGTAGGGGTTTCGTAGCCACAGGCAGAACAGTTGAAACTGGAATAGCAGCAAGGCCAGGCGGACTGGGGACAGCAAGGTGTCATCATGCCCGGTAGTCCTGACGTATGGTCCTAGGGCTCAGGTTCTCAGAGAGAAAGAGAGAACGAGAGAATTAGAGAGAGCATACTTAAATTCACACAGGACACTGGATAAGACAGGAGAAGTACTCCAGGTATAACCAACTAACCCCAGCCCCCCGACACATAAACTACTGCAGCATAAATACTGGAGGCTGAGACAGGAGCGGTCCGGAGACACTGTGGCCCCATCCGAAGAAACCCCCGGACAGGGCCAAACAGGAAGGATATAACCCCACCCACTCCGCCAAAGCACAGCCCCCGCACCACTAGAGGGATATCCCCAACCACCAACTTACAATCCTGAGACAAGGCCGAGTATAGCCCACAGAGGTCTCCACCACAGCACAAACCAAGGGGGGGGCGCCAACCCAGACAGGAAGATCACGTCAGTAACTCAACCCACTCAAGTGACGCACCCCTCCCAGGGACGGCATGAAAGAGCACCAGCAAGCCAGTGACTCAGCCCCTGCAACAGGGTTAGAGGCAGAGAACCCCAGTGGAGAGGGGAACCGGCCTGGCAGAGACAGCAAGGGCTGTTCGTTGCTCCAGCCTTTCCGTTCACCTTCACACTCCTGGGCCAGACTACACTCAATCATATGACCTACTGAAGAACAGAGAGTGTTCCCTGATAACAGGAAGAACATAGTGTGTTCCCTGATAACAAGAAGAACAGAGAGTTTTCCCAGGTAACAGGAAGAATAGAGTGTGTTCCCGGATAACAGGAAGAACAGAGAGTGTTCCCTGATAACAGGAAGAACAGACAGTGTTCCCTGATAACAGGACGAGCACTGTGTTCCCTGAAAACAGGAAGAATATAGGGTGTTCCCTGATAACAGGAAGAACAGAGTGTGTTCCCTTATAACAGGAAGAACAGAGAGGGTTCCCTGATATCAGGAAGAACAGAGAGGGTTCCCTGATAACAGGAAGAGCAGAGAGTGTTCCCTGATAACAGGAAGAACAGAGAGTGTTCCCTGATAACAGGAAGAACAGAGAGTGTTCCCTGATAACAGGAAGAACAGAGAGTGTTCCCTGATAACAGGAAGAACAGAGAGTGTTCCCTGATAACAGGAAGAACAGAGAGTGTTCCCTGATAACAGGAAGAACAGAGAGTGTTCCCTGATAACAGGAAGAACAGAGAGTGTTCCCTGATAACAGGAAGAACAGAGAGTGTTCACTTATAACAGGAAGAACAGAGAGGGTTCCCTGATAACAGGAAGAACAGAGAGTGTTCCCTGATAACAGGAAGAACAGAGAGTGTTCCCTGATAACAGGAAGAACAGAGAGTGTTCCCTGATAACAGGAAGAACAGAGAGGGTTCCCTGAAAACAGGAAGAACAGAGAGTGTTCCCTGATAACAGGAAGAACAGAGAGTGTTCCCTGATAACAGGAAGAAGAAAGAGTGTTCCCTGATAACAGGAAGAACAGGGAGCGTTCCCTGATATCAGGAAGAACAGACAGTGTCCCCCGATAACAGGAAGTACAGGGAGTGTTCCCTGATATCATGAAGAACAGAGAGTGTTCCCTGATAACAGGAAGAACATAGAGTGTTCCCTGATAACAGGAAGAACATAGTGTGTTCCCTGAAAACAGGAAGAACAGAGAGTGTTCCCTGATAACAGGAAGAATTGAGTGTACCCTTATAACAGGAAGAGCAGAGAGTGTACCCTGATAACAGGAAGACTTGAGTGTGTTCCCTGATACAGGAAGAACAGAGAGTGTTCCCTGATAACAGGAAGAACAGAGAGTGTTCCCTGATAACAGGAAGAATATAGGTGTTCCCTGAAAACAGGAAAAACAGAGAGTGTTCCCTGATAACAGGAATAATAGAGAGTGTTCACTTATAACAGGAAGAACAGAGAGTGTTCCCTGACAACAGGAAGAACAGAGAGGGTTCCCTGATAACAGGAAGAACAGAGTGTGTTCCCTGATAACAGGAAGAACAGAGAGATTTCCCTGATAACAGGAAGAACAGGGAGTGTTCCCTGATATCAGGAACAACAGACAGTGTTCCCTGATAACAGGAAGAACAGAGAGTGTTCCCTGATATCAGGAAGAACAGAGAGTGTTCCCTTATAACAGGAAGAACAGAGAGTTTTCACTGATAACAGGAAGAATAGAGTGTGTTCCCTGATACAGGAAGAACAGAGTGTGTTCCCTTATACCAGGAAGAACAGGGAGTGTTCCCTGATATCAGGAAGAACAGAGAGTGTTCCCTGATAACAGGAAGAACATAGTGTGTTCCCTGATAACAGGAAGAACAGAGAGTTTGCCCAGGTAACAGGAAGAATAGAGTGTGTTCCCGGATAACAGGAAGAACAGAGAGTGTTCCCTGATAACAGGAAGAACAGACAGTGTTCCCTGATAACAGGACGAGCACTGTGTTCCCTGAAAACAGGAAGAATATAGGGTGTTCCCTGATAACAGGAAGAACAGAGTGTGTTCCCTTATAACAGGAAGAACAGAGAGGGTTCCCTGATATCAGGAAGAACAGAGAGGGTTCCCTGATAACAGGAAGAGCAGAGAGTGTTCCCTGATAACAGGAAGAACAGAGAGTGTTCCCTGATAACAGGAAGAACAGAGAGTGTTCCCTGATAACAGGAAGAACAGAGAGTGTTCCCTGATATCAGGAAGAACAGAGAGTGTTCCCTGATAACAGGAAGAACATAGTGTGTTCCCTGATAACAGGAAGAACAGAGAGTTTGCCCAGGTAACAGGAAGAATAGAGTGTGTTCCCGGATAACAGGAAGAACAGAGAGTGTTCCCTGATAACAGGAAGAACAGACAGTGTTCCCTGATAACAGGACGAGCACTGTGTTCCCTGAAAACAGGAAGAATATAGGGTGTTCCCTGATAACAGGAAGAACAGAGTGTGTTCCCTTATAACAGGAAGAACAGAGAGTGTTCCCTGATAACAGGAAGAACAGAGAGGGTTCCCTGATAACAAGAAGAACAGAGAGTGTTCACTTATAACAGGAATAACAGAGAGTGTTCCCTGATAACAGGAAGAACAGAGAGTGTTCCCTGATAACAGGAAGAATAAAGAGTGTTCCCTGATAACAGGAATAACAGAGAGTGTTCCCTGATAACAGGAAGAACAGAGAGGGTTCCCTGATAACAGGAAGAACAGGGAGTGTTCCCTGATAACAGGAAGAATATCGGTGTTCCCAGATAACAGGAAAAACAGAGAGTGTTCCCTGATAACAGGAAGAACAGAGTGTTCACTTATAACAGGAAGAACAGAGATTGTTCCATGACAACAGGAAGAACAGAGAGTGTTCCCTGATAACAGGAAGAACAGAGTGTGTTCCCTGATAACAGGAAGAACAGAGAGAGTACCCTGATAACAGGAAGAACAGGGAGTGTTCCCTGATATCAGGAAGAACAGACAGTGTTCCCCGATAACAGGAAGTACAGGGAGTGTTCCCTGATATCATGAAGAACAGAGAGTGTTGCCTGATAACAGGAAGAACATAGAGTGTTCCCTGATAACAGGAAGAACAGAGTGTGTTCCCTGAAAACAGGAAGAACAGAGAGTGTTCCCTGATAACAGGAAGAATTGAGTGTACCCTTATAACAGGAAGAGCAGAGAGTGTACCCTGATAACAGGAAGACTTGAGTGTGTTCCCTGATACAGGAAGAACAGAGAGTGTTCCCTGATAACAGGAAGAACAGAGAGTGTTCCCTGATAACATGAAGAATATAGGTGTTCCCTGAAAACAGGAAAAACAGAGAGTGTTCCCTGATAACAGGAAGAACAGAGAGTGTTCACTTATAACAGGAAGAACAGAGTGTGTTCCCTGATAACAGGAAGAACAGAGAGATTTCCCTGATAACAGGAAGAACAGGGAGTGTTCCCTGATATCAGGAACAACAGAGAGTGTTCCCTGATAACAGGAAGAACAGAGAGTGTTCCCTGATAACAGGAAGAATATAGGTGTTCCCTGAAAACAGGAAAAACTGAAAGTGTTCCCTGATAACAGGAAGAACAGAGAGTGTTCACTTATAACAGGAAGAACAGAGAGTGTTCCCTGACAACAGGAAGAACAGAGAGGGTTCCCTGATAACAGGAAGAACAGAGTGTGTTCCCTGATAACAGGAAGAACAGAGAGATTTCCCTGATAACAGGAAGAACAGGGAGTGTTCCCTGATAACAGGAAGAACAGAGAGTGTTCCCTGATATCAGGAAGAACAGAGAGTGTTCCCTTATAACAGGAAGAACAGGGAGTGTTCACTGATATCAGAAAGAACAGAGAGTGTTCCCTGATAACAGGAAGAATAGAGAGTGTTCCCTGATAACAGGAAGAATTGAGTGTACCCTTATAACAGGAAGAGCAGAGAGTGTTCCCTGATAACAGGAAGAACAGAGTGTGTTCCCTGATAACAGGAAGAATATAGGTGTTCCCTGAAAACAGGAAAAACAGAGAGTGTTCCCTGATAACAGGAAGAACAGAGAGTGTTCACTTATAACAGGAAGAACTGAGAGTGTTCCCTGACAACAGGAAGAACAGAGAGGGTTCCCTGATAACAGGAAGAACAGAGTGTGTTCCCTGATAACAGGAAGAACAGAGAGATTTCCCTGATAACAGGAAGAACAGGGAGTGTTCCCTGATAACAGGAAGAACAGAGAGTGTTCCCTGATATCAGGAAGAACAGAGAGTGTTCCCTTATAACAGGAAGAACATGGAGTGTTCACTGACATCAGAAAGAACAGAGAGTGTTCCCTGATAACAGGAAGAACAGAGAGTTTTCCCTGATAACAGGAAGAATAGAGTGTGTTCCCTTATACAGGAATAACAGAGTGTGTTCCCTTATAACAGGAAGAACAGGGAGTGTTCCCTGATATCAGGAAGAACAGAGAGTGTTCCCTGATAACAGGAAGAACATAGTGTGTTCCCTGATAACAGGAAGAACAGAGAGTTTGCCCAGGTAACAGGAAGAATAGAGTGTGTTCCCGGATAACAGGAAGAACAGAGAGTGTTCCCTGATAACAGGAAGAACATAGAGTGTTCCCTGATAACAGGACGAGCACTGTGTTCCCTGAAAACATGAAGAATATAGGGATTTCCCTGATAACAGGAAGAACAGAGTGTGTTCCCTTATAACAGGAAGAACAGAGAGGGTTCCCTGATATAAGGAAGAACAGAGAGGGTTCCCTGATAACAGGAAGAGCAGAGAGTGTTCCCTGATAACAGGAAGAACAGAGAGTGTTCCCTGATAACAGGAAGAACAGAGAGTGTTCCCTGATAACAGTAAGAACAGAGAGTGTTCCCTGATATCAGGAAGAACAGAGAGTGTTCCCTGAGAACAGGAAGAACATAGTGTGTTCCCTGATAACAGGAAGAACAGAGAGTTTGCCCAGGTAACAGGAAGAATAGAGTGTGTTCCCGGATAACAGGAAGAACAGAGAGTGTTCCCTGATAACAGGAAGAACAGAGAGTGTTCCCTGATAACAGGAAGAACAGAGAGTGTTCCCTGATAACAGGAAGAAGAAAGAGTGTTCCCTGATAACAGGAAGAACAGAGAGTCTTCCCTGATAACAGGAAGAACAGAGAGGGTTCCCTGATAACAGGAAGAACAGATAGTGTTCCCTGATAACAGGAAGAATATCGGTGTTCCCAGATAACAGGAAAAACAGAGAGTGTTCCCTGATAACAGGAAGAACAGAGAGTGTTCACTTATAACAGGAAGAACAGAGATTGTTCCATGACAACAGGAAGAACAGAGAGTGTTCCCTGATAACAGGAAGAACAGAGAGTGTTCACTTATAACAGGAAGAACAGAGAGAGTACCCTGATAACAGGAAGAACAGGGAGTGTTCCCTGATATCAGGAAGAACAGACAGTGTTCCCCGATAACAGGAAGTACAGGGAGTGTTCCCTGATATCATGAAGAACAGAGAGTGTTCCCTGATAAGAGGAAGAACATAGAGTGTTCCCTGATAACAGGAAGAACAGAGTGTGTTCCCTGAAAACAGGAAGAACAGAGAGTGTTCCCTGATAACAGGAAGAATTGAGTGTACCCTTATAACAGGAAGAGCAGAGAGTGTACCCTGATAACAGGAAGACTTGAGTGTGTTCCCTTATACAGGAAGAACAGAGAGTGTTCCCTGATAACAGGAAGAAGAGAGTGTTCCCTGATAACAGGAAGAATATAGGTGTTCCCTGAAAACAGGAAAAACAGAGAGTGTTCCCTGATAACAGGAAGAACAGAGAGTGTTCACTTATAACAGGAAGAACAGAGAGTGTTCCCTGACAACAGGAAGAACAGAGAGGGTTCCCTGAT
This sequence comes from Coregonus lavaretus, assembly GCF_964263955.1. Classification (NCBI taxonomy): domain Eukaryota; kingdom Metazoa; phylum Chordata; class Actinopteri; order Salmoniformes; family Salmonidae; genus Coregonus; species Coregonus lavaretus. The sequence goes on along the minus strand of NW_028160693.1, from coordinate 45,763 downwards.
AACAGGAAGAACAGAGTGTGTTCCCTGATAACAGGAAGAACAGAGAGATTTCCCTGATAACAGGAAGAACAGGGAGTGTTCCCTGATATCAGGAAGAACAGAGAGTGTTCCCTGATAACAGGAAGAACAGAGAGTGTTCCCTGATAACAGGAAGAATATAGGTGTTCCCTGAAAACAGGAAAAACAGAAAGTGTTCCCTGATAACAGGAAGAACAGAGAGTGTTCACTTATAACAGGAAGAACAGAGAGTGTTCCCTGACAACAGGAAGAACAGAGAGGGTTTCCTGATAACAGGAAGAACAGAGTGTGTTCCCTGATAACAGGAAGAACAGAGAGATTTCCCTGAAAACAGGAAGAACAGGGAGTGTTCCCTGATAACAGGAAGAACAGAGAGTGTTCCCTGATATCAGGAAGAACAGAGAGTGTTCCCTTATAACAGGAAGAACAGGGAGTGTTCACTGATATCAGAAAGAACAGAGAGTGTTCCCTGATAACAGGAATAACAGAGAGTTTTCCCTGATAACAGGAAGAATAGAGTGTGTTCCCTGATAACAGGAAGAACAGAGAGTGTTCCCTGATAACAGGAAGAACAGAGAGTGTTCCCTGATAACAGGAAGAATATAGGTGTTCCCTGAAAACAGGAAAAACAGAGAGTGTTCCCTGATAACAGGAAGAACAGAGAGTGTTCACTTATAACAGGAAGAACAGAGAGTGTTCCCTGACAACAGGAAGAACAGAGAGGGTTCCCTGATAACAGGAAGAACAGAGTGTGTTCCCTGATAACAGGAAGAACAGAGAGTGTTCCCTGATAACAGGAAGAACAGAGAGTGTTCCCTGATAACAGGAAGAATATAGGTGTTCCCTGAAAACAGGAAAAACAGAGAGTGTTCCCTGATAACAGGAAGAACAGAGAGTGTTCACTTATAACAGGAAGAACAGAGAGTGTTCCCTGACAACAGGAAGAACAGAGAGGGTTCCATGATAACAGGAAGAACAGAGTGTGTTCCCTGATAACAGGAAGAACAGAGAGATTTCCCTGATAACAGGAAGAACAGGGAGTGTTCCCTGATAACAGGAAGAACAGAGAGTGTTCCCTGATATCAGGAAGAACAGAGAGTGTTCCCTTATAACAGGAAGAACAGGGAGTGTTCACTGATATCAGAAAGAACAGAGAGTGTTCCCTGATAACAGGAAGAACAGAGAGTTTTCCCTGATAACAGGAAGAATAGAGTGTGTTCCCTGATACAGGAAAAACAGAGTGTGTTCCCTTATAACAGGAAGAACAGGGAGTGTTCCCTGATATCAGGAAGAACAGAGAGTGTTCCCTGATAACAGGAAGAACATAGTGTGTTCCCTGATAACAGGAAGAACAGAGAGTTTGCCCAGGTAACAGGAAGAATAGAGTGTTTTCCCGGATAACAGGAAGAACAGAGAGTGTTCCCTGATAACAGGAAGAACAGACAGTGTTCCCTGATAACAGGACGAGCACTGTGTTCCCTGACAACATGAAGAATATAGGGTGTTCCCTGATAACAGGAAGAACATAGTGTGTTCCCTTATAACAGGAAGAACAGAGAGGGTTCCCTGATATCAGGAAGAACAGAGAGGGTTCCCTGATAACAGGAAGAGCAGAGAGTGTTCCCTGATAACAGGAAGATCAGAGAGTGTTCCCTGATAACAGGAAGAACAGAGAGTGTTCCCTGATAATAGGAAGAACAGAGAGTGTTCCCTGATAACAGTAAGAACAGAAAGTGTTCCCTGATAACAGGAACAATTGAGTGTACCCTTATAACAGGAAGAGCAGAAAGTGTACCCTGATAACAGGAAAACTTGAGTGTGTTCCCTGATACAGGAAGAACAGAGAGTGTTCCCTGATAACAGGAAGAACAGAGAGTGTTCCCTGATAACAGGAAGAATATAGGTGTTCCCTGAAAACAGGAAAAACAGAGAGTGTTCCCTGATAACAGGAAGAACAGAGAGTGTTCAGTTATAACAGGAAGAACAGAGAGTGTTCCCTGACAACAGGAAGAACAGAGAGGGTTCCCTGATAACAGGAAGAACAGAGTGTGTTCCCTGATAACAGGAAGAACAGAGAGATTTCCCTGATAACAGGAAGAACAGGGAGTGTTCCCTGATAACAGGAAGAACAGAGAGTGTTCCCTGATATCAGGAAGAACAGAGAGTGTTCCCTTATAACAGGAAGAACAGGGAGTGTTCACTGATATCAGAAAGAACAGAGAGTGTTCCCTGATAACAGGAAGAACAGAGAGTTTTCCCTGATAACAGGAAGAATAGAGTGTGTTCCCTGATACAGGAAAAACAGAGTGTGTTCCCTTATAACAGGAAGAACAGGGATTGTTCCCTGATATCAGGAAGAACAGAGAGTGTTCCCTGATAACAGGAAGAACATAGTGTGTTCCCTGATAACAGGAAGAACAGAGAGTTTGCCCAGGTAACAGGAAGAATAGAGTGTTTTCCCGGATAACAGGAAGAACAGAGAGTGTTCCCTGATAACAGGAAGAACAGACAGTGTTCCCTGATAACAGGACGAGCACTGTGTTCCCTGACAACATGAAGAATATAGGGTGTTCCCTGATAACAGGAAGAACAGAGTGTGTTCCCTTATAACAGGAAGAACAGAGAGGGTTCCCTGATATCAGGAAGAACAGAGAGGGTTCCCTGATAACAGGAAGAGCAGAGAGTGTTCCCTGATAACAGGAAGATCAGAGAGTGTTCCCTGATAACAGGAAGAACATAGAGTGTTCCCTGATAATAGGAAGAACAGAGAGTGTTCCCTGATAACAGTAAGAACAGAAAGTGTTCCCTGATAACAGGAACAATTGAGTGTACCCTTATAACAGGAAGAGCAGAAAGTTTACCCTGATAACAGGAAAACTTGAGTGTGTTCCCTGATACAGGAAGAACAGAGAGTGTTCCCTGATAACAGGAAGAACAGAGAGTGTTCCCTGATAACAGGAAGAACAGAGAGTGTTCCCTGATAACACGAAGAACAGAGATTGTTCCCTGATAACAGGAAGAACAGAGAGTGTTCCCTGATAACAGGAAGAAAAGAGTGTGTTCCCTGATACAGGAAGAATAGAGTGTGTTCCATGATACAGGAAGAACAGAGTGTGTTCCCTTATAACAGGAAGAACAGGGAGTGTTCCCTGATATCAGGAAGAACAAAGAGTGTTCCCTGATAAAAGGAAGAACAGAGAGTGTTCCCTGATAACAGGAAGAACAGAGAGTTGTTCCCTGATAACAGGAAGAACAGAGAGTATTCCCTGATAACAGGAAGAACATAGAGTGTTCCATGTTAACAGGAAGAACATATAGTTTTCCCTGATAACAGGAAGAAGAGAGAGTGTTCCCTGATAACAGGAAAAACAGAGAATGCTCCCTGATAACAGGAAGAACAGGGGGTGTTCCCTGATATCAGGAAGAACAGAGAGTGTTCCCTGATAACAGGAAGGACAGAGTGGTGTTCCCTGATAACAGGAAGAACAGAGAGAGTTCCATGATAACATGAAATACAGAGAGTGTTCCCTGATAACAGGAAGAACAAAGAGTGTTCCCTGATAACAGGAAGAACAGGGAGTGTTTCCTGATATCAGGAAGAACAGACAGTGTTCCCTGATAACAGGAAGAACAGGGTGTGTTCCCTGATATCAGGAAGAACAGACAGTGTTCCCTGATAACAGGAAGAACATAGTTTGTTCCCTGATAACAGGAAGAACAGAGAGTTTTCCCAGGTAACAGGAAGAATAGAGTGTGTTCCCGGATAACAGGAGGAACAGAGAGTGTTCCCTGATAACAGGAAGAACAGAGAGTGTTCCCTGATAATAGGACGAGCAGAGTGTTCCCTGAAAACAGTAAGAATAGAGGGTGTTCCCTGATAACAGGAATAACAGAGAGTGTTCCCTTATAACAGGAAGAACAGAGAGGGTTCCCTGATAACAGGAAGAGCAGAGAGTGTTCCCTGATAACAGGAAGAACAGAGAGTGTTCCCTGATATTTGGAAGAACAGACAGTGTTCTCTGATAACAGGAAGAACAGGGAGTGTTCCCTGATATCAGGAAGAACAGAGAGTGTTCTCTGATAACAGGAAGAACATAGTGTGTTCCCTGATAACAGGAAGAACAGATGTTTTCCTGATAACAGGAAGAACAGAGTGTGTTCCCTTATAACAGGAAGAACAGAGAGGGTTCCCTGATAACAGGAAGAACAGAGAGGGTTCCCTGATAACAGGAAGAACAGAGAGGGTTCCCTGATAACAGGAAGAGGAGAGAGTATTCCCTGATAACAGGAAGAACAGAGAGTGTTCCCTGATTACAGGAAGAACAGAGAGTGTTCCCTGATAACAGGAAGAACAGAGAGTGTTCCCTGATACTAGGAAGAACAGAGAATGTTCCCTGATTACAGGAAGAATGGAGTGTACCCTTATAACAGGAAGAGCAGAGAGTGTACCCTGATAACAGGAAGACTCAAGTTTGTTCCCTGATACAGGAAGAACAGAGAGTGTTCCCTGATAACAGGAAGAACAGTGAGTGATCCCTGATAACAGGAAGAACAGAGAGTGTTCCCTGATAACAGGAAGAACAGAGATTGATCCCTGATAACAGGAAGAACAGAGAGTGTTCCCTGATAACAGGAAGAACCGTGTGTGTTCCCTGATAACAGGAAGAACAGAGAGTGTTCCCTAATAACACGAAGATCAGAGAGTGTTGCCTGATAACAGGAACAACAGAGAGTGTTCCCTGATAACAGGAAGAGTAGAGTGTTCCCTGATAACAGGAAGAATAGAGTGTGTTCCCTGATAACAGGAAGAACAGAGTGTGTTGCCTTATAACAGGAAGAGCAGAGAGTGTTCCCTGATAACAGGAAGAACAGAGAGTTTTCCCTGATTACAGGAAGAACAGAGAGTGTTCCCTGATAACAGGGAGAACAGAGAGCTTTCCCTGAATACAGGAAGAATAGAGTGTGTTCCCTGATACAGGAAGAACAGAGTGTGTTGCCTTATAACAGGAAGAGCAGAGAGTGTTCCCTGATAACAGGAAGAACAGAGAGTTTTCCCTGATTACAGGAAGAACAGAGAGTGTTCCCTGATAACAGGGAGAACAGAGAGCTTTCCCTGAATACAGGAAGAATAGAGTGTGTTCCCTGATACAGGAAGAACCGAGTGTGTTCCCTTATATCAGGAAGAACAGGGAGTGTTCCCTGATAACAGGAACAACAGGGAGTGTTCCCTGATAACAGGAAGAGTAGAGTGTTCCCTGATTACAGGAAGAATAGAGTGTGTTCCCTGATAACAGGAAGAACAGAGTGTGTTGCCTTATAACAGGAAGAACAGAGAGTGTTCCCTGATAACAGGAAGAACAGAGAGTGTTCCCTGATAACAGGAAGAACAGAGTGTTCCCTGATAACAGGAAGAACAGAGAGTGTTCCCTGATAACAGGAAGAACAGGGAGTGTTCCCTGATAACGGGAAGAACAGAGAGTGTTCCCTGATAACAGGAAGAATAGAGTGTTCCCTGATAACAGGAAGAGCAGAGAGTGTTCCCTGATAACAGGAAGAACAAAGAGTGTTCCCTGATAACAGGAAGGACAGAGTGGTGTTCCCTGATAACAGGAAGAACAGAGAGAGTTCCCTGATAACAGGAAGTACAGAGAGTGTTCCCTGATAACAGGAAGAACAAAGAGTGTTCCCTGATAACAGGAAGAATAGGGAGTGTTTCCTGATATCAGAAAGAACAGACAGTGTTCCCTGATAACAGGAAGAACAGGGTGTGTTCCCTGATATTAGGAAGAACAGACAGTGTTCCCTGATAACAGGAAGAACATAGTGTGTTCCCTGATAACAGGAAGAACAGAGAGTTTTCCCAGGTAACAGGAAGAATAGAGTATGTTCCCGGATAACAGGAGGAACAGAGAGTGTTCCCTGATAACAGGAAGATCAGAGAGTTGTTCCCTGATAACAGGAAGAACAGAGAGTATTCCCTGATAACAGGAAGAACATAGAGTGTTCCATGTTAACAGGAAGAACATATAGTTTTCCCTGATAACAGGAAGAAGAGAGAGTGTTCCCTGATAACAGGAAAAACAGAGAATGCTCCCTGATAACAGGAAGAACAGGGGGTGTTCCCTGATATCAGGAAGAACATAGAGTGTTCCCTGATAACAGGAAGGACAGAGTGGTGTTCCCTGATAACAGGAAGAACAGAGAGAGTTCCCTGATAACATGAAATACAGAGAGTGTTCCCTGATAACAGGAAGAACAAAGAGTGTTCCCTGATAACAGGAAGAACAGGGAGTGTTTCCTGATATCAGGAAGAACAGACAGTGTTCCCTGATAACAGGAAGAACAGGGTGTGTTCCCTGATATCAGGAAGAACAGACAGTGTTCCCTGATAACAGGAAGAACATAGTTTGTTCCCTGATAACAGGAAGAACAGAGAGTTTTCCCAGGTAACAGGAAGAATAGAGTGTGTTCCCGGATAACAGGAGGAACAGAGAGTGTTCCCTGATAACAGGAAGAACAGAGAGTGTTCCCTGATAATAGGACGAGCAGAGTGTTCCCTGAAAACAGTAAGAATAGAGGGTGTTCCCTGATAACAGGAATAACAGAGAGTGTTCCCTTATAACAGGAAGAACAGAGAGGGTTCCCTGATAACAGGAAGAGCAGAGAGTGTTCCCTAATAACAGGAAGAACAGAGAGTGTTCCCTGATATTTGGAAGAACAGACAGTGTTCTCTGATAACAGGAAGAACAGGGAGTGTTCCCTGATATCAGGAAGAACAGAGAGTGTTCTCTGATAACAGGAAGAACATAGTGTGTTCCCTGATAACAGGAAGAACAGATGTTTTCCTGATAGCAGGAAGAACAGAGTGTGTTCCCTTATAACAGGAAGAACAGAGAGAGTTCCCTGATAACAGGAAGAACAGAGAGGGTTCCCTGATAACAGGAAGAACAGAGAGGGTTCCCTGATAACAGGAAGAGGAGAGAGTATTCCCTGATAACAGGAAGAACAGAGAGTGTTCCCTGATTACAGGAAGAACAGAGAGTGTTCCCTGATAACAGGAAGAACAGAGAGTGTTCCCTGATACTAGGAAGAACAGAGAATGTTCCCTGATTACAGGAAGAATGGAGTGTACCCTTATAACAGGAAGAGCAGAGAGTGTATTCTGATAACAGGAAGACTCAAGTTTGTTCCCTGATACAGGAAGAACAGAGAGTGTTCCCTGATAACAGGAAGAACAGTGAGTGTTCCCTGATAACAGGAAGAACAGAGAGTGTTCCCTGATAACAGGAAGAACAGAGATTGATCCCTGATAACAGGAAGAACAGAGAGTGTTCCCTGATAACAGGAAGAACCGTGTGTGTTCCCTGATAACAGGAAGAACAGAGAGTGTTCCCTAATAACACGAAGATCAGAGAGTGTTGCCTGATAACAGGAACAACAGAGAGTGTTCCCTGATAACAGGAAGAGTAGAGTGTTCCCTGATGACAGGAAGAATAGAGTGTGTTCCCTGATAACAGGAAGAACAGAGTGTGTTGCCTTATAACAGGAAGAACAGAGACTGTTCCCTGATAACAGGAAGAACAGAGTGGTGTTCCCTGATAACAGGAAGAACAGAGAGAGTTCCCTGATAACATGAAATACAGAGAGTGTTCCCTGATAACAGGAAGAACAAAGAGTGTTCCCTGATAACAGGAAGAACAGGGAGTGTTTCCTGATATCAGGAAGAACAGACAGTGTTCCCTGATAACAGGAAGAACAGGGTGTGTTCCCTGATATCAGGAAGAACAGACAGTGTTCCCTGATAACAGGAAGAACATAGTTTGTTCCCTGATAACAGGAAGAACAGAGAGTTTTCCCAGGTAACAGGAAGAATAGAGTGTGTTCCCGGATAACAGGAGGAACAGAGAGTGTTCCCTGATAACAGGAAGAACAGAGAGTGTTCCCTGATAATAGGACGAGCAGAGTGTTCCCTGAAAACAGTAAGAATAGAGGGTGTTCCCTGATAACAGGAATAACAGAGAGTGTTCCCTTATAACAGGAAGAACAGAGAGGGTTCCCTGATAACAGGAAGAGCAGAGAGTGTTCCCTAATAACAGGAAGAACAGAGAGTGTTCCCTGATATTTGGAAGAACAGACAGTGTTCTCTGATAACAGGAAGAACAGGGAGTGTTCCCTGATATCAGTAAGAACAGAGAGTGTTCTCTGATAACAGGAAGAACATAGTGTGTTCCCTGATAACAGGAAGAACAGATGTTTTCCTGATAGCAGGAAGAACAGAGTGTGTTCCCTTATAACAGGAAGAACAGAGAGAGTTCCCTGATAACAGGAAGAACAGAGAGGGTTCCCTGATAACAGGAAGAACAGAGAGGGTTCCCTGATAACAGGAAGAGGAGAGAGTATTCCCTGATAACAGGAAGAACAGAGAGTGTTCCCTGATTACAGGAAGAACAGAGAGTGTTCCCTGATAACAGGAAGAACAGAGAGTGTTCCCTGATACTAGGAAGAACAGAGAATGTTCCCTGATTACAGGAAGAATGGAGTGTACCCTTATAACAGGAAGAGCAGAGAGTGTACCCTGATAACAGGAAGACTCAAGTTTGTTCCCTGATACAGGAAGAACAGAGAGTGTTCCCTGATAACAGGAAGAACAGTGAGTGTTCCCTGATAACAGGAAGAACAGAGAGTGTTCCCTGATAACAGGAAGAACAGAGATTGATCCCTGATAACAGGAAGAACAGAGAGTGTTCCCTGATAACAGGAAGAACCGTGTGTGTTCCCTGATAACAGGAAGAACAGAGAGTGTTCCCTAATAACACGAAGATCAGAGAGTGTTGCCTGATAACAGGAACAACAGAGAGTGTTCCCTGATAACAGGAAGAGTAGAGTGTTCCCTGATGACAGGAAGAATAGAGTGTGTTCCCTGATAACAGGAAGAACAGAGTGTGTTGCCTTATAACAGGAAGAACAGAGACTGTTCCCTGATAACAGGAAGAACAGAGAGTGTTCCCTGATTACAGGAAGAACAGAGAGTGTTCCCTCTTAACAGGAAGAACAGAGAGCTTTCCCTGAATACAGGAAGAATAGATTGTGTTCCCTGATAAAGGAAGAACAGAGTGTGTTCCCTTATATCAGGAAGAACAGGGAGTGTTCCCTGATAACAGGAACAACAGAGAGTGTTCCCTGATAACAGGAAGAGTAGAGTGTTCCCTGATAACAGGAAGAATAGAGTGTGTTCCCTGATAACAGGAAGAACAGAGTGTGTTGCCTTATAACAGGAAGAGCAGAGAGTGTTCCCTGATAACAGGAAGAACAGAGAGTTTTCCCTGATTACAGGAAGAACAGAGAGTGTTCCCTGATAACAGGGAGAACAGAGAGCTTTCCCTGAATACAGGAAGAATAGAGTGTGTTCCCTGATACAGGAAGAACAGAGTGTGTTGCCTTATAACAGGAAGAGCAGAGAGTGTTCCCTGATAACAGGAAGAACAGATAGTTTTCCCTGATTACAGGAAGAACAGAGAGTGTTCCCTGATAACAGGGAGAACAGAGAGCTTTCCCTGAATACAGGAAGAATAGAGTGTGTTCCCTGATACAGGAAGAACCGAGTGTGTTCCCTTATATCAGGAAGAACAGGGAGTGTTCCCTGATAACAGGAACAACAGGGAGTGTTCCCTGATAACAGGAAGAGTAGAGTGTTCCCTGATTACAGGAAGAATAGAGTGTGTTCCCTGATAACAGGAAGAACAGAGTGTGTTGCCTTATAACAGGAAGAACAGAGAGTGTTCCCTGATAACAGGAAGAACAGAGAGTGTTCCCTGATAACAGGAAGAACAGAGTGTTCCCTGATAACAGGAAGAACAGAGAGTGTTCCCTGATAACAGGAAGAACAGGGAGTGTTCCCTGATAACGGGAAGAACAGAGAGTGTTCCCTGATAACAGGAAGAATAGAGTGTTCCCTGATAACAGGAAGAGCAGAGAGTGTTCCCTGATAACAGGAAGAACAAAGAGTGTTCCCTGATAACAGGAAGGACAGAGTGGTGTTCCCTGATAACAGGAAGAACAGAGAGAGTTCCCTGATAACAGGAAGTACAGAGAGTGTTCCCTGATAATAGGAAGAACAAAGAGTGTTCCCTGATAACAGGAAGAACAGGGAGTGTTTCCTGATATCAGAAAGAACAGACAGTGTTCCCTGATAACAGGAAGAACAGGGTGTGTTCCCTGATATCAGGAAGAACAGACAGTGTTCCCTGATAACAGGAAGAACATAGTGTGTTCCCTGATAACAGGAAGAACAGAGAGTTTTCCCAGGTAACAGGAAGAATAGAGTATGTTCCCGGATAACAGGAGGAACAGAGAGTGTTCCCTGATAACAGGAAGATCAGAGAGTGTTCCCTGATAATAGGACGAGCAGAGTGTTCCCTGAAAACAGTAAGAATAGAGGGTGTTCCCTGATAACAGGAATAACAGAGAGTGTTCCCTTATAACAGGAAGAACAGAGAGGGTTCCCTGATAACAGGAAGAGCAGAGAGTGTTTCCTGATAACAGGAAGAACAGAGAGTGTTCCCTGATATTTGGAAGAACAGACAGTGTTCTCTGATAACAGGAAGAACAGGGAGTGTTCCCTGATATCAGGAAGAACAGAGAGTGTTCTCTGATAACAGGAAGAACATAGTGTGTTCCCTGATAACAGGAAGAACAGAGAGGGTTCCCTGATAACATGAAGAACAGAGAGGGTTCCCTGATAACAGGAAGAACAGAGAGGGTTCCCTGATAACAGGAAGAGGAGAGAGTATTCCCTGATAACAGGAAGAACAGAGAGTGTTCCCTGATTACAGGAAGAACAGAGAGTGTTCCCTGATAACAGGAAGAACAGAGAGTGTTCCCTGATACTAGGAAGAACAGAGAATGTTCCCTGATTACAGGAAGAATGGAGTGTACCCTTATAACAGGAAGAGCAGAGAGTGTACCCTGATAACAGGAAGACTCAAGTTTGTTCCCTGATACAGGAAGAACAGAGAGTGTTCCCTGATAACAGGAAGAACAGTGAGTGTTCCCTGATAACAGGAAGAACAGAGAGTGTTCCCTGATAACAGGAAATACAGAGATTGTTCCCTGATAACAGGAAGAACAGAGAGTGTTCCCTGATAACAGGAGGAACCGTGTGTGTTCCCTGATAACAGGAATAACAGAGAGTGTTCCCCGATAACAGGAAGAACAGAGAGTGTTCCCCGATAACAGGAAGAACAGAGAGTGTTCCCTAATAACATGAAGATCAGAGAGTGTTGCCTGATAACAGGAACAACAGAGAGTGTTCCCTGATAACAGGAAGAGTAGAGTGTTCCCTGATGACAGGAAGAATAGAGTGTGTTCCCTGATAACTGGAAGAACAGAGTGTGTTGCCTTATAACAGGAAGAACAGAGACTGTTCCCTGATAACAGGAAGAACAGAGAGTGTTCCCTGATTACAGGAAGAACAGAGAGTGTTCCCTCTTAACAGGAAGAACAGAGAGCTTTCCCTGAATTCAGGAAGAATAGATTGTGTTCCCTGATAAAGGAAGAACAGAGTGTGTTCCCTTATATCAGGAAGAACAGGGAGTGTTCCCTGATAACAGGAACAACAGAGAGTGTTCCCTGATAACAGGAAGAGTAGAGTGTTCCCTGATAACAGGAAGAATAGAGTGTGTTCCCTGATAACAGGAAGAACAGAGTGTGTTGCCTTATAACAGGAAGAGCAGAGAGTGTTCCCTGATAACAGGAAGAACAGAGAGTTTTCCCTGATTACAGGAAGAACAGAGAGTGTTCCCTGATAACAGGGAGAACAGAGAGCTTTCCCTGAATACAGGAAGAATAGAGTGTGTTCCCTGATACAGGAAGAACAGAGTGTGTTGCCTTATAACAGGAAGAGCAGAGAGTGTTCCCTGATAACAGGAAGAACAGAGAGTTTTCCCTGATTACAGGAAGAACAGAGAGTGTTCCCTGATAACAGGGAGAACAGAGAGCTTTCCCTGAATACAGGAAGAATAGAGTGTGTTCCCTGATACAGGAAGAACCGAGTGTGTTCCCTTATATCAGGAAGAACAGGGAGTGTTCCCTGATAACAGGAACAACAGGGAGTGTTCCCTGATAACAGGAAGAGCAGAGAGTGTTCCCTGATAACAGGAAGAACAGATAGTTTTCCCTGATTACAGGAAGAACAGAGAGTGTTCCCTGATAACAGGGAGAACAGAGAGCTTTCCCTGAATACAGGAAGAATAGAGTGTGTTCCCTGATACAGGAAGAACCGAGTGTGTTCCCTTATATCAGGAAGAACAGGGAGTGTTCCCTGATAACAGGAACAACAGGGAGTGTTCCCTGATAACAGGAAGAGTAGAGTGTTCCCTGATTACAGGAAGAATAGAGTGTGTTCCCTGATAACAGGAAGAACAGAGTGTGTTGCCTTATAACAGGAAGAACAGAGAGTGTTCCCTGATAACAGGAAGAACAGAGAGTGTTCCCTGATAACAGGAAGAACAGAGTGTTCCCTGATAACAGGAAGAACAGAGAGTGTTCCCTGATAACAGGAAGAACAGGGAGTGTTCCCTGATAACGGGAAGAACAGAGAGTGTTCCCTGATAACAGGAAGAATAGAGTGTTCCCTGATAACAGGAAGAGCAGAGAGTGTTCCCTGATAACAGGAAGAACAAAGAGTGTTCCCTGATAACAGGAAGGACAGAGTGGTGTTCCCTGATAACAGGAAGAACAGAGAGAGTTCCCTGATAACAGGAAGTACAGAGAGTGTTCCCTGATAACAGGAAGAACAAAGAGTGTTCCCTGATAACAGGAAGAACAGGGAGTGTTTCCTGATATCAGAAAGAACAGACAGTGTTCCCTGATAACAGGAAGAACAGGGTGTGTTCCCTGATATCAGGAAGAACAGACAGTGTTCCCTGATAACAGGAAGAACATAGTGTGTTCTCTGATAACAGGAAGAACAGAGAGTTTTCCCAGGTAACAGGAAGAATAGAGTATGTTCCCGGATAACAGGAGGAACAGAGAGTGTTCCCTGATAACAGGAAGATCAGAGAGTGTTCCCTGATAATGGGACGAGCAGAGTGTTCCCTGAAAACAGTAAGAATAGAGGGTGTTCCCTGATAACAGGAATAACAGAGAGTGTTCCCTTATAACAGGAAGAACAGAGAGGGTTCCCTGATAACAGGAAGAGCAGAGAGTGTTTCCTGATAACAGGAAGAACAGAGAGTGTTCCCTGATATTTGGAAGAACAGACAGTGTTCTCTGATAACAGGAAGAACAGGGAGTGTTCCCTGATATCAGGAAGAACAGAGAGTGTTCTCTGATAACAGGAAGAACATAGTGTGTTCCCTGATAACAGGAAGAACAGAGGTTTTCCTGATAACAGGAAGAACAGAGTGTGTTCCCTTATAACAGGAAGAACAGAGAGGGTTCCCTGATAACATGAAGAACAGAGAGGGTTCCCTGATAACAGGAAGAACAGAGAGGGTTCCCTGATAACAGGAAGAGGAGAGAGTATTCCCTGATAACAGGAAGAACAGAGAGTGTTCCCTGATAACAGGAAGAACAGAGAGTGTTCCCTGATACTAGGAAGAACAGAGAATGTTCCCTGATTACAGGAAGAATGGAGTGTACCCTTATAACAGGAAGAGCAGAGAGTGTACCCTGATAACAGGAAGACTCAAGTTTGTTCCCTGATACAGGAAGAACAGAGAGTGTTCCCTGATAACAGGAAGAACAGTGAGTGTTCCCTGATAACAGGAAGAACAGAGAGTGTTCCCTGATAACAGGAAATACAGAGATTGTTCCCTGATAACAGGAAGAACAGAGTGTGTTCCCTGATAACAGGAGGAACCGTGTGTGTTCCCTGATAACAGGAATAACAGAGAGTGTTCCCCGATAACAGGAAGAACAGAGAGTGTTCCCCGATAACAGGAAGAACAGAGAGTGTTCCCTAATAACATGAAGATCAGAGAGTGTTGCCTGATAACAGGAACAACAGAGAGTGTTCCCTGATAACAGGAAGAGTAGAGTGTTCCCTGATGACAGGAAGAATAGAGTGTGTTCCCTGATAACTGGAAGAACAGAGTGTGTTGCCTTATAACAGGAAGAACAGAGACTGTTCCCTGATAACAGGAAGAACAGAGAGTGTTCCCTGATTACAGGAAGAACAGAGAGTGTTCCCTCTTAACAGGAAGAACAGAGAGCTTTCCCTGAATTCAGGAAGAATAGATTGTGTTCCCTGATGAAGGAAGAACAGAGTGTGTTCCCTTATATCAGGAAGAACAGGGAGTGTTCCCTGATAACAGGAACAACAGAGAGTGTTCCCTGATAACAGGAAGAGTAGAGTGTTCCCTGATAACAGGAAGAATAGAGTGTGTTCCCTGATAACAGGAAGAACAGAGTGTGTTGCCTTATAACAGGAAGAGCAGAGAGTGTTCCCTGATAACAGGAAGAACAGAGAGTTTTCCCTGATTACAGGAAGAACAGAGAGTGTTCCCTGATAACAGGGAGAACAGAGAGCTTTCCCTGAATACAGGAAGAATAGAGTGTGTTCCCTGATACAGGAAGAACAGAGTGTGTTGCCTTATAACAGGAAGAGCAGAGAGTGTTCCCTGATAACAGGAAGAACAGAGAGTTTTCCCTGATTACAGGAAGAACAGAGAGTGTTCCCTGATAACAGGGAGAACAGAGAGCTTTCCCTGAATACAGGAAGAATAGAGTGTGTTCCCTGATACAGGAAGAACCGAGTGTGTTCCCTTATATCAGGAAGAACAGGGAGTGTTCCCTGATAACAGGAAGAACATAGTGTGTTCCCTGATAACAGGAAGAACAGAGAGTTTTCCCAGGTAACAGGAAGAATAGAGTATGTTCCCGGATAACAGGAGGAACAGAGAGTGTTCCCTGATAACAGGAAGATCAGAGAGTGTTCCCTGATAATAGGACGAGCAGAGTGTTCCCTGAAAACAGTAAGAATAGAGGGTGTTCCCTGATAACAGGAATAACAGAGAGTGTTCCCTTATAACAGGAAGAACAGAGAGGGTTCCCTGATAACAGGAAGAGCAGAGAGTGTTTCCTGATAACAGGAAGAACAGAGAGTGTTCCCTGATATTTGGAAGAACAGACAGTGTTCTCTGATAACAGGAAGAACAGGGAGTGTTCCCTGATATCAGGAAGAACAGAGAGTGTTCTCTGATAACAGGAAGAACATAGTGTGTTCCCTGATAACAGGAAGAACAGAGAGGGTTCCCTGATAACATGAAGAACAGAGAGGGTTCCCTGATAACAGGAAGAACAGAGAGGGTTCCCTGATAACAGGAAGAGGAGAGAGTATTCCCTGATAACAGGAAGAACAGAGAGTGTTCCCTGATTACAGGAAGAACAGAGAGTGTTCCCTGATAACAGGAAGAACAGAGAGTGTTCCCTGATACTAGGAAGAACAGAGAATGTTCCCTGATTACAGGAAGAATGGAGTGTACCCTTATAACAGGAAGAGCAGAGAGTGTACCCTGATAACAGGAAGACTCAAGTTTGTTCCCTGATACAGGAAGAACAGAGAGTGTTCCCTGATAACAGGAAGAACAGTGAGTGTTCCCTGATAACAGGAAGAACAGAGAGTGTTCCCTGATAACAGGAAATACAGAGATTGTTCCCTGATAACAGGAAGAACAGAGAGTGTTCCCTGATAACAGGAGGAACCGTGTGTGTTCCCTGATAACAGGAATAACAGAGAGTGTTCCCCGATAACAGGAAGAACAGAGAGTGTTCCCCGATAACAGGAAGAACAGAGAGTGTTCCCTAATAACATGAAGATCAGAGAGTGTTGCCTGATAACAGGAACAACAGAGAGTGTTCCCTGATAACAGGAAGAGTAGAGTGTTCCCTGATGACAGGAAGAATAGAGTGTGTTCCCTGATAACTGGAAGAACAGAGTGTGTTGCCTTATAACAGGAAGAACAGAGACTGTTCCCTGATAACAGGAAGAACAGAGAGTGTTCCCTGATTACAGGAAGAACAGAGAGTGTTCCCTCTTAACAGGAAGAACAGAGAGCTTTCCCTGAATTCAGGAAGAATAGATTGTGTTCCCTGATAAAGGAAGAACAGAGTGTGTTCCCTTATATCAGGAAGAACAGGGAGTGTTCCCTGATAACAGGAACAACAGAGAGTGTTCCCTGATAACAGGAAGAGTAGAGTGTTCCCTGATAACAGGAAGAATAGAGTGTGTTCCCTGATAACAGGAAGAACAGAGTGTGTTGCCTTATAACAGGAAGAGCAGAGAGTGTTCCCTGATAACAGGAAGAACAGAGAGTTTTCCCTGATTACAGGAAGAACAGAGAGTGTTCCCTGATAACAGGGAGAACAGAGAGCTTTCCCTGAATACAGGAAGAATAGAGTGTGTTCCCTGATACAGGAAGAACAGAGTGTGTTGCCTTATAACAGGAAGAGCAGAGAGTGTTCCCTGATAACAGGAAGAACAGAGAGTTTTCCCTGATTACAGGAAGAACAGAGAGTGTTCCCTGATAACAGGGAGAACAGAGAGCTTTCCCTGAATACAGGAAGAATAGAGTGTGTTCCCTGATACAGGAAGAACCGAGTGTGTTCCCTTATATCAGGAAGAACAGGGAGTGTTCCCTGATAACAGGAACAACAGGGAGTGTTCCCTGATAACAGGAAGAGCAGAGAGTGTTCCCTGATAACAGGAAGAACAGATAGTTTTCCCTGATTACAGGAAGAACAGAGAGTGTTCCCTGATAACAGGGAGAACAG
Organism: Coregonus lavaretus; assembly: GCF_964263955.1. Classification (NCBI taxonomy): domain Eukaryota; kingdom Metazoa; phylum Chordata; class Actinopteri; order Salmoniformes; family Salmonidae; genus Coregonus; species Coregonus lavaretus. The sequence continues at coordinate 28,972 of NW_028160693.1, read as the reverse complement.
AGAGCTTTCCCTGAATACAGGAAGAATAGAGTGTGTTCCCTGATACAGGAAGAACCGAGTGTGTTCCCTTATATCAGGAAGAACAGGGAGTGTTCCCTGATAACAGGAACAACAGGGAGTGTTCCCTGATAACAGGAAGAGTAGAGTGTTCCCTGATTACAGGAAGAATAGAGTGTGTTCCCTGATAACAGGAAGAACAGAGTGTGTTGCCTTATAACAGGAAGAACAGAGAGTGTTCCCTGATAACAGGAAGAACAGAGAGTGTTCCCTGATAACAGGAAGAACAGAGTGTTCCCTGATAACAGGAAGAACAGAGAGTGTTCCCTGATAACAGGAAGAACAGGGAGTGTTCCCTGATAACGGGAAGAACAGAGAGTGTTCCCTGATAACAGGAAGAATAGAGTGTTCCCTGATAACAGGAAGAGCAGAGAGTGTTCCCTGATAACAGGAAGAACAAAGAGTGTTCCCTGATAACAGGAAGGACAGAGTGGTGTTCCCTGATAACAGGAAGAACAGAGAGAGTTCCCTGATAACAGGAAGTACAGAGAGTGTTCCCTGATAACAGGAAGAACAAAGAGTGTTCCCTGATAACAGGAAGAACAGGGAGTGTTTCCTGATATCAGAAAGAACAGACAGTGTTCCCTGATAACAGGAAGAACAGGGTGTGTTCCCTGATATCAGGAAGAACAGACAGTGTTCCCTGATAACAGGAAGAACATAGTGTGTTCTCTGATAACAGGAAGAACAGAGAGTTTTCCCAGGTAACAGGAAGAATAGAGTATGTTCCCGGATAACAGGAGGAACAGAGAGTGTTCCCTGATAACAGGAAGATCAGAGAGTGTTCCCTGATAATAGGACGAGCAGAGTGTTCCCTGAAAACAGTAAGAATAGAGGGTGTTCCCTGATAACAGGAATAACAGAGAGTGTTCCCTTATAACAGGAAGAACAGAGAGGGTTCCCTGATAACAGGAAGAGCAGAGAGTGTTTCCTGATAACAGGAAGAACAGAGAGTGTTCCCTGATATTTGGAAGAACAGACAGTGTTCTCTGATAACAGGAAGAACAGGGAGTGTTCCCTGATATCAGGAAGAACAGAGAGTGTTCTCTGATAACAGGAAGAACATAGTGTGTTCCCTGATAACAGGAAGAACAGAGGTTTTCCTGATAACAGGAAGAACAGAGTGTGTTCCCTTATAACAGGAAGAACAGAGAGGGTTCCCTGATAACATGAAGAACAGAGAGGGTTCCCTGATAACAGGAAGAACAGAGAGGGTTCCCTGATAACAGGAAGAGGAGAGAGTATTCCCTGATAACAGGAAGAACAGAGAGTGTTCCCTGATTACAGGAAGAACAGAGAGTGTTCCCTGATAACAGGAAGAACAGAGAGTGTTCCCTGATACTAGGAAGAACAGAGAATGTTCCCTGATTACAGGAAGAATGGAGTGTACCCTTATAACAGGAAGAGCAGAGAGTGTACCCTGATAACAGGAAGACTCAAGTTTGTTCCCTGATACAGGAAGAACAGAGAGTGTTCCCTGATAACAGGAAGAACAGTGAGTGTTCCCTGATAACAGGAAGAACAGAGAGTGTTCCCTGATAACAGGAAATACAGAGATTGTTCCCTGATAACAGGAAGAACAGAGTGTGTTCCCTGATAACAGGAGGAACCGTGTGTGTTCCCTGATAACAGGAATAACAGAGAGTGTTCCCCGATAACAGGAAGAACAGAGAGTGTTCCCCGATAACAGGAAGAACAGAGAGTGTTCCCTAATAACATGAAGATCAGAGAGTGTTGCCTGATAACAGGAACAACAGAGAGTGTTCCCTGATAACAGGAAGAGTAGAGTGTTCCCTGATGACAGGAAGAATAGAGTGTGTTCCCTGATAACTGGAAGAACAGAGTGTGTTTCCTTATAACAGGAAGAACAGAGACTGTTCCCTGATAACAGGAAGAACAGAGAGTGTTCCCTGATTACAGGAAGAACAGAGAGTGTTCCCTCTTAACAGGAAGAACAGAGAGCTTTCCCTGAATTCAGGAAGAATAGATTGTGTTCCCTGATAAAGGAAGAACAGAGTGTGTTCCCATATATCAGGAAGAACAGGGAGTGTTCCCTGATAACAGGAACAACAGAGAGTGTTCCCTGATAACAGGAAGAGTAGAGTGTTCCCTGATAACAGGAAGAATAGAGTGTGTTCCCTGATAACAGGAAGAACAGAGTGTGTTGCCTTATAACAGGAAGAGCAGAGAGTGTTCCCTGATAACAGGAAGAACAGAGAGTTTTCCCTGATTACAGGAAGAGCAGAGAGTGTTCCCTGATAACAGGAAGAACAGAGAGTTTTCCCTGATTACAGGAAGAACAGAGAGTGTTCCCTGATAACAGGGAGAACAGAGAGCTTTCCCTGAATACAGGAAGAATAGAGTGTGTTCCCTGATACAGGAAGAACCGAGTGTGTTCCCTTATATCAGGAAGAACAGGGAGTGTTCCCTGATAACAGGAACAACAGGGAGTGTTCCCTGATAACAGGAAGAGCAGAGAGTGTTCCCTGATAACAGGAAGAACAGATAGTTTTCCCTGATTACAGGAAGAACAAAGAGTGTTCCCTGATAACAGGGAGAACAGAGAGCTTTCCCTGAATAAAGGAAGAATAGAGTGTGTTCCCTGATACAGGAAGAACCGAGTGTGTTCCCTTATATCAGGAAGAACAGGGAGTGTTCCCTGATAACAGGAACAACAGGGAGTGTTCCCTGATAACAGGAAGAGTAGAGTGTTCCCTGATTACAGGAAGAATAGAGTGTGTTCCCTGATAACAGGAAGAACAGAGTGTGTTGCCTTATAACAGGAAGAACAGAGAGTGTTCCCTGATAACAGGAAGAACAGAGAGTGTTCCCTGATAACAGGAAGAACAGAGTGTTCCCTGATAACAGGAAGAACAGAGAGTGTTCCCTGATAACAGGAAGAGTAGAGTGTTCCCTGATAACAGGAAGAATAGAGTGTGTTCCCTGATAACAGGAAGAACAGAGTGTGTTGCCTTATAACAGGAAGAGCAGAGAGTGTTCCCTGATAACAGGAAGAACAGAGAGTTTTCCCTGATTACAGGAAGAACAGAGAGTGTTCCCTGATAACAGGGAGAACAGAGAGCTTTCCCTGAATACAGGAAGAATAGAGTGTGTTCCCTGATACAGGAAGAACAGAGTGTGTTGCCTTATAACAGGAAGAGCAGAGAGTGTTCCCTGATAACAGGAAGAACAGAGAGTTTTCCCTGATTACAGGAAGAACAGAGAGTGTTCCCTGATAACAGGGAGAACAGAGAGCTTTCCCTGAATACAGGAAGAATAGAGTGTGTTCCCTGATACAGGAAGAACCGAGTGTGTTCCCTTATATCAGGAAGAACATGGAGTGTTCCCTGATAACAGGAACAACAGGGAGTGTTCCCTGATAACAGGAAGAGCAGAGAGTGTTCCCTGATAACAGGAAGAACAGATAGTTTTCCCTGATTACAGGAAGAACAGAGAGTGTTCCCTGATAACAGGGAGAACAGAGAGCTTTCCCTGAATACAGGAAGAATAGAGTGTGTTCCCTGATACAGGAAGAACCGAGTGTGTTCCCTTATATCAGGAAGAACAGGGAGTGTTCCCTGATAACAGGAACAACAGGGAGTGTTCCCTGATAACAGGAAGAGTAGAGTGTTCCCTGATTACAGGAAGAATAGAGTGTGTTCCCTGATAACAGGAAGAACAGAGTGTGTTGCCTTATAACAGGAAGAACAGAGAGTGTTCCCTGATAACAGGAAGAACAGAGAGTGTTCCCTGATAACAGGAAGAACAGAGTGTTCCCTGATAACAGGAAGAACAGAGAGTGTTCCCTGATAACAGGAAGAACAGGGAGTGTTCCCTGATAACGGGAAGAACAGAGAGTGTTCCCTGATAACAGGAAGAATAGAGTGTTCCCTGATAACAGGAAGAGCAGAGAGTGTTCCCTGATAACAGGAAGAACAAAGAGTGTTCCCTGATAACAGGAAGGACAGAGTGGTGTTCCCTGATAACAGGAAGAACAGAGAGAGTTCCCTGATAACAGGAAGTACAGAGAGTGTTCCCTGATAACAGGAAGAACAAAGAGTGTTCCCTGATAACAGGAAGAACAGGGAGTGTTTCCTGATATCAGAAAGAACAGACAGTGTTCCCTGATAACAGGAAGAACAGGGTGTGTTCCCTGATATCAGGAAGAACAGACAGTGTTCCCTGATAACAGGAAGAACATAGTGTGTTCTCTGATAACAGGAAGAACAGAGAGTTTTCCCAGGTAACAGGAAGAATAGAGTATGTTCCCGGATAACAGGAGGAACAGAGAGTGTTCCCTGATAACAGGAAGATCAGAGAGTGTTCCCTGATAATAGGACGAGCAGAGTGTTCCCTGAAAACAGTAAGAATAGAGGGTGTTCCCTGATAACAGGAATAACAGAGAGTGTTCCCTTATAACAGGAAGAACAGAGAGGGTTCCCTGATAACAGGAAGAGCAGAGAGTGTTTCCTGATAACAGGAAGAACAGAGAGTGTTCCCTGATATTTGGAAGAACAGACAGTGTTCTCTGATAACAGGAAGAACAGGGAGTGTTCCCTGATATCAGGAAGAACAGAGAGTGTTCTCTGATAACAGGAAGAACATAGTGTGTTCCCTGATAACAGGAAGAACAGAGGTTTTCCTGATAACAGGAAGAACAGAGTGTGTTCCCTTATAACAGGAAGAACAGAGAGGGTTCCCTGATAACATGAAGAACAGAGAGGGTTCCCTGATAACAGGAAGAACAGAGAGGGTTCCCTGATAACAGGAAGAGGAGAGAGTATTCCCTGATAACAGGAAGAACAGAGAGTGTTCCCTGATTACAGGAAGAACAGAGAGTGTTCCCTGATAACAGGAAGAACAGAGAGTGTTCCCTGATACTAGGAAGAACAGAGAATGTTCCCTGATTACAGGAAGAATGGAGTGTACCCTTATAACAGGAAGAGCAGAGAGTGTACCCTGATAACAGGAAGACTCAAGTTTGTTCCCTGATACAGGAAGAACAGAGAGTGTTCCCTGATAACAGGAAGAACAGTGAGTGTTCCCTGATAACAGGAAGAACAGAGAGTGTTCCCTGATAACAGGAAATACAGAGATTGTTCCCTGATAACAGGAAGAACAGAGTGTGTTCCCTGATAACAGGAGGAACCGTGTGTGTTCCCTGATAACAGGAATAACAGAGAGTGTTCCCCGATAACAGGAAGAACAGAGAGTGTTCCCCGATAACAGGAAGAACAGAGAGTGTTCCCTAATAACATGAAGATCAGAGAGTGTTGCCTGATAACAGGAACAACAGAGAGTGTTCCCTGATAACAGGAAGAGTAGAGTGTTCCCTGATGACAGGAAGAATAGAGTGTGTTCCCTGATAACTGGAAGAACAGAGTGTGTTTCCTTATAACAGGAAGAACAGAGACTGTTCCCTGATAACAGGAAGAACAGAGAGTGTTCCCTGATTACAGGAAGAACAGAGAGTGTTCCCTCTTAACAGGAAGAACAGAGAGCTTTCCCTGAATTCAGGAAGAATAGATTGTGTTCCCTGATAAAGGAAGAACAGAGTGTGTTCCCATATATCAGGAAGAACAGGGAGTGTTCCCTGATAACAGGAACAACAGAGAGTGTTCCCTGATAACAGGAAGAGTAGAGTGTTCCCTGATAACAGGAAGAATAGAGTGTGTTCCCTGATAACAGGAAGAACAGAGTGTGTTGCCTTATAACAGGAAGAGCAGAGAGTGTTCCCTGATAACAGGAAGAACAGAGAGTTTTCCCTGATTACAGGAAGAGCAGAGAGTGTTCCCTGATAACAGGAAGAACAGAGAGTTTTCCCTGATTACAGGAAGAACAGAGAGTGTTCCCTGATAACAGGGAGAACAGAGAGCTTTCCCTGAATACAGGAAGAATAGAGTGTGTTCCCTGATACAGGAAGAACCGAGTGTGTTCCCTTATATCAGGAAGAACAGGGAGTGTTCCCTGATAACAGGAACAACAGGGAGTGTTCCCTGATAACAGGAAGAGCAGAGAGTGTTCCCTGATAACAGGAAGAACAGATAGTTTTCCCTGATTACAGGAAGAACAAAGAGTGTTCCCTGATAACAGGGAGAACAGAGAGCTTTCCCTGAATAAAGGAAGAATAGAGTGTGTTCCCTGATACAGGAAGAACCGAGTGTGTTCCCTTATATCAGGAAGAACAGGGAGTGTTCCCTGATAACAGGAACAACAGGGAGTGTTCCCTGATAACAGGAAGAGTAGAGTGTTCCCTGATTACAGGAAGAATAGAGTGTGTTCCCTGATAACAGGAAGAACAGAGTGTGTTGCCTTATAACAGGAAGAACAGAGAGTGTTCCCTGATAACAGGAAGAACAGAGAGTGTTCCCTGATAACAGGAAGAACAGAGTGTTCCCTGATAACAGGAAGAACAGAGAGTGTTCCCTGATAACAGGAAGAACAGGGAGTGTTCCCTGATAACGGGAAGAACAGAGAGTGTTCCCTGATAACAGGAAGAATAGAGTGTTCCCTGATAACAGGAAGAGCAGAGAGTGTTCCCTGATAACAGGAAGAACAAAGAGTGTTCCCTGATAACAGGAAGGACAGAGTGGTGTTCCCTGATAACAGGAAGAACAGAGAGAGTTCCCTGATAACAGGAAGTACAGAGAGTGTTCCCTGATAACAGGAAGAACAAAGAGTGTTCCCTGATAACAGGAAGAACAGGGAGTGTTTCCTGATATCAGAAAGAACAGACAGTGTTCCCTGATAACAGGAAGAACAGGGTGTGTTCCCTGATATCAGGAAGAACAGACAGTGTTCCCTGATAACAGGAAGAACATAGTGTGTTCCCTGATAACAGGAAGAACAGAGAGTTTTCCCAGGTAACAGGAAGAATAGAGTATGTTCCCGGATAACAGGAGGAACAGAGAGTGTTCCCTGATAACAGGAAGATCAGAGAGTGTTCCCTGATAATAGGACGAGCAGAGTGTTCCCTGAAAACAGTAAGAATAGAGGGTGTTCCCTGATAACAGGAATAACAGAGAGTGTTCCCTTATAACAGGAAGAACAGAGAGGGTTCCCTGATAACAGGAAGAGCAGAGAGTGTTTCCTGATAACAGGAAGAACAGAGAGTGTTCCCTGATATTTGGAAGAACAGACAGTGTTCTCTGATAACAGGAAGAACAGGGAGTGTTCCCTGATATCAGGAAGAACAGAGAGTGTTCTCTGATAACAGGAAGAACATAGTGTGTTCCCTGATAACAGGAAGAACAGAGGTTTTCCTGATAACAGGAAGAACAGAGTGTGTTCCCTTATAACAGGAAGAACAGAGAGGGTTCCCTGATAACATGAAGAACAGAGAGGGTTCCCTGATAACAGGAAGAACAGAGAGGGTTCCCTGATAACAGGAAGAGGAGAGAGTATTCCCTGATAACAGGAAGAACAGAGAGTGTTCCCTGATTACAGGAAGAACAGAGAGTGTTCCCTGATAACAGGAAGAACAGAGAGTGTTCCCTGATACTAGGAAGAACAGAGAATGTTCCCTGATTACAGGAAGAATGGAGTGTACCCTTATAACAGGAAGAGCAGAGAGTGTACCCTGATAACAGGAAGACTCAAGTTTGTTCCCTGATACAGGAAGAACAGAGAGTGTTCCCTGATAACAGGAAGAACAGTGAGTGTTCCCTGATAACAGGAAGAACAGAGAGTGTTCCCTGATAACAGGAAATACAGAGATTGTTCCCTGATAACAGGAAGAACAGAGTGTGTTCCCTGATAACAGGAGGAACCGTGTGTGTTCCCTGATAACAGGAATAACAGAGAGTGTTCCCCGATAACAGGAAGAACAGAGAGTGTTCCCCGATAACAGGAAGAACAGAGAGTGTTCCCTAATAACATGAAGATCAGAGAGTGTTGCCTGATAACAGGAACAACAGAGAGTGTTCCCTGATAACAGGAAGAGTAGAGTGTTCCCTGATGACAGGAAGAATAGAGTGTGTTCCCTGATAACTGGAAGAACAGAGTGTGTTGCCTTATAACAGGAAGAACAGAGACTGTTCCCTGATAACAGGAAGAACAGAGAGTGTTCCCTGATTACAGGAAGAACAGAGAGTGTTCCCTCTTAACAGGAAGAACAGAGAGCTTTCCCTGAATTCAGGAAGAATAGATTGTGTTCCCTGATAAAGGAAGAACAGAGTGTGTTCCCTTATATCAGGAAGAACAGGGAGTGTTCCCTGATAACAGGAACAACAGAGAGTGTTCCCTGATAACAGGAAGAGTAGAGTGTTCCCTGATAACAGGAAGAATAGAGTGTGTTCCCTGATAACAGGAAGAACAGAGTGTGTTGCCTTATAACAGGAAGAGCAGAGAGTGTTCCCTGATAACAGGAAGAACAGAGAGTTTTCCCTGATTACAGGAAGAACAGAGAGTGTTCCCTGATAACAGGGAGAACAGAGAGCTTTCCCTGAATACAGGAAGAATAGAGTGTGTTCCCTGATACAGGAAGAACAGAGTGTGTTGCCTTATAACAGGAAGAGCAGAGAGTGTTCCCTGATAACAGGAAGAACAGAGAGTTTTCCCTGATTACAGGAAGAACAGAGAGTGTTCCCTGATAACAGGGAGAACAGAGAGCTTTCCCTGAATACAGGAAGAATAGAGTGTGTTCCCTGATACAGGAAGAACCGAGTGTGTTCCCTTATATCAGGAAGAACAGGGAGTGTTCCCTGATAACAGGAACAACAGGGAGTGTTCCCTGATAACAGGAAGAGTAGAGTGTTCCCTGATAACAGGAAGAATAGAGTGTGTTCCCTGATAACAGGAAGAACAGAGTGTGTTGCCTTATAACAGGAAGAACAGAGAGTGTTCCCTGATAACAGGAAGAACAGAGAGTGTTCCCTGATAACAGGAAGAACAAAGTGTGTTCCCTGATAACAGGAAGAACAGAGTGTTCCCTGATAACAGGAAGAACAGAGAGTGTTCCCTGATAACAGGAAGAACAGGGAGTGTTCCCTGATAACGGGAAGAACAGAGAGTGTTCCCTGATAACAGGAAGAATAGAGTGTTCCCTGATAACAGGAAGAGCAGAGAGTGTTCCCTGATAACAGGAAGAATAGTGTTCCCTGATAACAGGAAGAACAGAGAGTGTTCTCTGATAACAGGAAGAGCAGAGTGTTCCCTGATAACAGGAAGAACAGAGTGTGTTCCCTGATAACAGGAAGAACAGAGTGTGTTCCCTGATATATAATCCTAAAGCACGCCTAAAGAATGAAATCAAGATAACCCCATTCCAAAAGCTCTTGTATCCATGCCTGTTTCCATCTTCCAGCCACATAACTCCCACTGTACTTAGAGCATTATCATTTCAACCTTTGATTGTGGCTGGTTGTCTGTTCGCCAGATGGCTTTTTTTGCACAAAAAAATATGATTTATATGCAAGAGAGGATTACGTGTTTTGGCAGCCTAAATATGCAAACTCTGATAGATATAGTGCCTTTCAGCGTTCTGTATAACGCAATATTTCTCGGTGATGTGCTGTATTTACAGACCTAGGACTATTGGGCACAAATTGTATGAAAAATGGGTGAATTGTTTAATCAGATGCTAAGAATATCTCAGCTAGGGGTGGATGAGAATGGGCTGACATGCCAGATATTTCTTTAGCATCATACACCGTGAGTCAAACCATGTCCCTGTCAAACTAATAAACACCATCATGATTCATGCTCTCAAGGATGTGGGAGCAAACCTCAACTGTTTTTATCGAGGAGGAGAACCAATAGACTATAGTGACCTGCTGATTCTGGCATCTATTCCACTGCAAAACACAACGAATTCCAAAGACTTTGTCCATAATTCTGTCCTTCCATCTGGGCATCGACAGATTATTAAGTAGTAAATCTATCAGCCTCTGCCATGTGTCTCTCGGGCTGACGCTCCAAATGCCATGGGGCCGTAGGAGGGGGGCGAGCCTGCCCCAAACAGGGAGTGAAAAGTTGCTGAGCTGGGCCCAATATCCTCCCTAACCCCCAGCTTCTACTCAATAAACTGCTTCACTACTCTTTCCCTCTCGCAGACATGCCGATCAATCCCTCAGCGAGTGGGCCAAAATCCACCATGCCCCGGGGTTCAATATCTACAGTGTGACCATTTTACTTGCATATGCGCCTAAATATTTTTCTGTGCAACCTGGAATTTTAAATTTAGGAGCACCAGTGCGCCTAGAAAAATTAAGGATTCTAGCTTTATTACCTCAAATATTTTTCATTGTGCTCCTACATTTCTTTGTGTGCGCCTAAATTTTTCAACTTAGTGCTCCTTGTAAAAAAGGTCAGTGTAGAGCCCTGCCTGGCATGGGCCATCCCCTCCATAGTCACTGCATCTCGGTGACCGCTCCTCCAAAACAAGAGAGAAAAATCTAGCTCCAAATCAATGGCACACAGCTGCTCAATATGTAGGTTATCTATTACATACTGTACCTCTGATGATATTTGAATTAGGTCTAATCAGCTATGGGCTTCCAGAAATTTGTCAATTCCAGGCCTGGTGTTATGCGTCTCAGCTGTCCATCTGAATTGTATTTAGCTATACTCGGATCCAGTAATGGCCTTGATTATTGTAAATCAAATATAATATTGCTTTGACCATGATTGGCATCCAGCAGGTTAACTGTGGTTATGAATGATCTTGTAAAACTGCCAGATTTGGATTTATCTCCTTCCCTTGGCTAGGTTTCGCAACATTCACTTGAACTTTTACATGAAAAACTGAGAGAATCTTTGCTATTCATCTAGCCTACTGTACTGAATGTATTCCCTCTTGCGCAGCACAACCTCCCGTTACCAAGGTAACTGATATTAATTCAGTTCACCATTGATTCAAAGGTATATTTATTTATCTCCCCTCAAGTGTGTATAGTTTCAGAAGCCAACAACATTACTAAGCAAAAGGAAAAAAAACAAAAAAATCGATCAGATCGTGATGAAAATCTGTCAAGTAAAAGCTTTTTTTATTTTCTTTCCCAGCTAAGCCAATGTCATACAGTCTGTGTACTTCAAGGTATGGTTATGTACCCAGAATGTCATACAGTCTGTGTGCTTCAAGATATGGTTATGTACCCAGAATGTAAAAAGGATATGTCCCTGAGATTTCATCCTTCTCCACGTGTACAACATGCTTCACAGAATAGAATGCTTCTGTTATTCTGTTAACCGCATTAACAGTATATGCCACCAGGAAGCAGTCGTAATGATGGTGCAGCAAGTCCATAAGGCTCTTCCTCTTTTTTTTCTATGATGTATAATCAACAGACGGATAACAGGTCCTAATTTATGCAGAAACTACATTGTTGTCTAACGTTAGTACTAGTAGCCTAGTCAAGGATGCATCAATGCAATATTGGCACACAACATTTTGTTACAGACCAACAGAACAAAAGTAAACCTTGAATTTGTAGTTTTAAAATATCCCTCTGGTGGCCAGGGTATTTTAAGAAATGCCATTGATTGGTGGATATAAAGTGTAAGATCTTTGATAGGTTGTTGAGGAATTTGTTACAGGAAATAATCACTGTGAGCTGGTGAGGTTAGCATAGGTCTAATGTGTGCCAGGTTATCTGATGGGACCAACTACAATGTAGCGTTCTATAACGTGCAGGTTAATCAACGATTTTAATTGGCTGATGTGCATTTTGAGACGGTGCATTTTTGTACTTTTTATCCCTATGTTGTGATATCCAATTGGTAGTTACAGTCTTGTCTCATCGCTGCAACTCCCATAAGGACACGGGAGAGGCGAAGGTCGAGAGCCATGCGTTCTCAGAAACACGACCCTGCACTGCTTCTTGACACACTGCTCAGAGTATAGAGTGGAGTCCTAGTATAGAGTGGAGTCCTATTCACCAGCTAGGCAGTGAGAGGGCTGGCTGCATGTGTTGCTATACATGTGAGTGTAGCTGGGGAGAGCACCTGTCCAAATCCACAACCACTTCACACCCAGAGGATTATTAATGTCATTTAACTGGCTTCTCCGTGTCTCTAGCTACTGCTACCCAAGCTGCTGTGACTCTAGCTACTGCTACCCTAGCTGCTGTGACTAGCTACTGCTACTCAAGCTGCTGTGACTCTAGCTACTGCTAGTCTAGCTGCTGTGACTAGCTACTGCTACCCAAGCTGCTGTGACTCTAGCTACCACTACCCTAGCTGCTGTGACTCTAGCTACTGCTACCCTAGCTGCTGTGACTCTAGCTACCACTACCCTAGCTGCTGTGACTCTAGCTACCGCTAGTCTAGCTGCTGTGACTCTAGCTACTGCTACCCTAGCTGCTGTGACTTTAGCTACTGCTAGTCTAGCTGCTGTGACTCTAGCTACCACTACCCTAGCTGCTGTGACTCTAGCTACTGCTCACCTAGCTGCTGTGACTCTAGCTACCACTACCCTAGCTGCTGTGACTCTAGCTACTGCTACCCTAGCTGCTGTGACTTTAGCTACCACTACACTAGCTGCTGTGACTCTAGCTACCACTACCCTAGCTGCTGTGACTCTAGCTACTGCTCACCTAGCTGCTGTGACTCTAGCTACCACTACCCTAGCTGCTGTGACTCTAGCTACTGCTAGTCTAGCTGCTGTGACTAGCTACTGCTACCCTAGCTGCTGTGACCCTAGCTACCCCTACCCTAGCTGCTGTGACTCTAGCTACTGCTACCCTAGCTGCTGTGACTCTAGCTACTGCTCACCTAGCTGCTGTGACTCTAGCTACCACTACCCTAGCTGCTGTGACTCTAGCTACTGCTAGTCTAGCTGCTGTGACTAGCTACTGCTACCCTAGCTGCTGTGACTCTAGCTACTGTTACCCTAGCTGCTGTGACTCTAGCTACTGCTATCCTAGCTGCTGTGACTCTAGCTACCACTACCCTAGCTGCTGTGACTCTAGCTACTGCTATCCTAGCTGCTGTGACTCTAGCTACCACTACCCTAGCTGCTGTGACTCTAGCTACTGCTAACCTAGCTGCTGTGACTCTAGCTACTGCTCACCTAGCTGCTGTGACTCTAGCTACCACTACCCTAGCTGCTGTGACTCTAGCTACTGCTACCCTAGCTGCTGTGACTCTAGCTACCACTAACCTAGCTGCTGTGACTCTAGCTACTGCTCACCTAGTTTATTTGACTCTAGCTACTGCTAGTCTAGCTGCTGTGACTCTAGCTACTGCTACCCTAGCTGCTGTGACTCTAGCTACCACTACCCTAGCTGCTGTGACTCTAGCTACTGCTCACCTAGCTGCTGTGACTCTAGCTACCGCTACCCTAGCTACTACTACCCTAGCTGCTGTGACTCTAGCTACTGCTACCCTAGCTGCTGTGACTCTAGCTACTGCTATCCTAGCTGCTGTGACTCTAGCTACTGCTACCCAAACTTCTGAGACTCTAGCTACTGCTAGTCTAGCTGCTGTGACTCTAGCTACCGCTACCCTAGCTACTGCTACCCTAGCTGCTGTGACTCTAGCTACTGCTACCCTAGCTGCTGTGACTCTAGCTACCGCTACCCTAGCTACTGCTATCCTAGCTGCTGTGACTCTAGCTACTGCTACCCTAGCTGCTGTGACTCTAGCTACTGCTAGTCTAGCTGCTGTGACTCTAGCTACTGCTACCCTAGCTGCTGTGACTCTAGCTACTGCTAGTCTAGCTGCTGTGACTCTAGCTACTGCTACCCTAGCTGCTGTGACTCTAGCTACTGCTACCCTAGCTGCTGTGACTCTAGCTACTGCTAGTCTAGCTGCTGTGACTCTAGCTACTGCTACCCTAGCTGCTGTGACTCTAGCTACTGCTAGTCTAGCTGCTGTGACTCTAGCTACTGCTAGTCTAGCTGCTGTGACTCTAGCTACTGCTCACCTAGCTGCTGTGACTCTAGCTACCACTACCCTAGCTGCTGTGACTCTAGCTACTGCTAGTCTAGCTGCTGTGACTAGCTACTGCTACCCTAGCTGCTGTGACTCTAGCTACCACTACCCTAGCTGCTGTGACTCTAGCTACTGCTATCCTAGCTGCTGTGACTCTAGCTACCACTACCCTAGCTGCTGTGACTCTAGCTACTGCTAACCTAGCTGCTGTGACTCTAGCTACTGCTCACCTAGCTGCTGTGACTCTAGCTACCACTACCCTAGCTGCTGTGACTCTAGCTACTGCTACCCTAGCTGCTGTGACTCTAGCTACCACTAACCTAGCTGCTGTGACTCTAGCTACTGCTCACCTAGCTTATTTGACTCTAGCTACTGCTAGTCTAGCTGCTGTGACTCTAGCTACTGCTAACCTAGCTGCTGTGACTCTAGCTACCACTACCCTAGCTGCTGTGACTCTAGCTACTGCTCACCTAGCTGCTGTGACTCTAGCTACCGCTACCCTAGCTACTACTACCCTAGCTGCTGTGACTCTAGCTACTGCTACCCTAGCTGCTGTGACTCTAGCACCCGCTATCCTAGCTACTGCTACCCTAGCTGCTGTGACTCTAGCTACTGCTACCCTAGCTGCTGTGACTCTAGCTACCGCTACCCTAGCTACTGCTATCCTAGCTGCTGTGACTCTAGCTACTGCTACCCTAGCTGCTGTGACTCTAGCTACTGCTAGTCTAGCTGCTGTGACTCTAGCTACTGCTACCCTAGCTGCTGTGACTCTAGCTACTGCTAGTCTAGCTGCTGTGACTCTAGCTACTGCTACCCTAGCTGCTGTGACTCTAGCTACTGCTACCCTAGCTGCTGTGACTCTAGCTACTGCTAGTCTAGCTGCTGTGACTCTAGCTACTGCTAGTCTAGCTGCTGTGACTCTAGCTACTGCTACCCTAGCTGCTGTGACTCTAGCTACTGCTACCCTAGCTGCTGTGACGTCCCAAAATGGCACCATATTCCCTATATAGTGCTTTTATGTGCCCTGGTCAGGTGATGCACTTCATAGGGAATAGGGTGTCATTTGGGATGCAGACCTTGGGTGTTTCTCAAAATGCATACTATGAGTCCAAATCGAAGTATGCGAAACGGAGCACGCAGGGCACTTCTCGATTGCATACTCTATTTGTACATATTTTAAAGCATGCATCGATGCAAACGGAAAGTATGCCAAGAAATATGATGCAACCACGTAAAACATTATGCACAATTTCTTGAAATCAATTGCGGCCATTAATTGTGCTGAAGCGGGAGAAAATACACTCTGGAATGAAATATTGCCTATTCACATCTACTATGTTAATAGATACATGCTGTGTTAATTTAGAATGTTTATCTGCCTACGTACTGTAGATAGCAAGCCCATAATAAGTCAATAGGGCTAGCTGGCTAGCTACTAGTACTTTTAGCTAGCCATATAGCCACAAAGAACTGTTAGCTAGCTACCCATGAAGAATTTATATCTATCTTGCATAATATTCGTTTTAGGTCATTTTTGCCACTTAAACTATCTGGTTAGCTACATACTATGGTTCATATATAGCTAGCTTATAGTGAGGAAGTAAAATGGTTGCTTTGTGTAGATCTTCTTTCGTCTCTATTGCCATTGTTGTCCTGGCTGGAAGACGGTTCAGTGAATGGGTTCTGTAAGTCCATAGTAAGTCAATAGGGCTAACTGGCTAACTGGCTAGCTAGCTAGCCACAAAGAATTGGTAGCTACCCATGAAAAATTTACATCTACCTTGCAAAACATTAGTTTTAGGTCATTTTTGGCTGTTTAACTAGCTGGCTAGCTAGATTATTACGGTGCACATATCTAGCTGATAATTATGAAGTTAAACTTTGCTTTGTGTATATCTTGTTTCGTCTATTGTTGCTATTGTCCTGGCTGGAAGAAGGTTCAGTGAATGGGGAGGTGAATACAGTAGGGGGAGTGCGAGTGCTTCTCAAATGTATTGTTTTATGCATTCTCCACACTCTCTCATCCTCACAAGAACGTACTCAAGAGAACGTGGTCGGAGAATGCACTAAGAGCATGAGCGTGTGGAGCACAGTAATAAGCATATTGAGAAACACCCCTTACCTCACTTCAGACCTAGCCCAGCTTTGGCAAACCCCATGTCTGGGGCCTCAACAGTGTTTGGGTGGATCCCAGCAGAGCAGAGGGACAAGGGTCACGACACCCAGTGTTTGCCTCCCTCCGTCTTAGTATCAGCCAGGAACAACCACCCTCTCCCAGTTTACAGCAGCCAGAAGACGGGTCCTGCTCCCTCCACTCCTGAGTGGCGTGCATTGTGCTCATAATGAGAGTTAATAGCACAGTAAAAGAAAGCCGCAGAAGCGTGTAATTATTTGCTTTGGCAGCGGTTATTGGATTCCTCCTCTGGTTTTGAATGATAGCACATCTTCCACAATGGGGTGAGTGTAGAGCTATAATGACTGTGGGGTGTCAGGAAGCCCCCCCCCCCCCCCCCCCCCCTTCCTTACCTGTGCACAACCAACCAGCACCCAGCCTGATATGCCTGGTTCTGGCTATAGGAGCCTCAGGGGCATAGCAGAGTTCAATAACAACCGCTGGTCCAAATACAGAGGAGAGGTCTCCACTCAGTGGAAGGTGATCAGTCAGATTAAGGGGAGTTTCAAACCCCATCTATTGTTGCTGCTGTAGTCTTGAGAGGCAAGGGGATGAGAACCTTGTGCACAGCAATGCCCCCGTTGCCTGGGCAACATGAGTTGAACAGAGAGACACAGCGACACCTACTGAAGGAGACCAGAACGCCAACTAACCAGGAAATGAAAATGAGCCCGTTTTCATTTGGGAGCGACATTATTGACTCTGTGATGTGAAGGACAAGGGAGCAGTCAAGTGAAAATAATGTGACTGACCTGAAAGTTTCATGTAATAGAAAATTGAAATGTGGATTGTTGTTTTCTCTTTGGAGGTTTTGCGATTGAAGATATTTAATTTTCTTAAAAGTAACTCCAACCGTGTTAGAACTCTGCATGACAAAGGATTTGAGAATAATTACACCATAAGCGGTTTGCCCAGCACAAGCACTGCAATAATGTATGCATGCCGCCAGGAAAAATCACAAAAGGTGAGAAAAACAGTGGTAATTCTTAGATGAGAATCACGTCCTACAGGATAATTGTGTTGCCCCAGCTTTGAGGGCTCAGAGGGTCACAGATGTATTAGCCCGAACGGAAAACGGGAGCTCTTTCATGTCGGAGTGTGTTTTTGCTTTCCAAAGTGTTTTGTAAACAGCTGTGTTCCCCATGATGTAGAGGCAGGGGGGACATACAGCCCTCCCCTTCAGACACAAACCTCCCCTGCTCCTCTGTCTGCTAACAGGTCCTGGCCTCAGACTGAGCCAGCCACACCACGCATAACTCAGCCACACCGTCACTGTCCTGACTTTCTGCTAAGCAGGGATGAAGCAGAACAAGATTAGTAAAACAAAACAGATCATGAGGGAGGAAATATCTGATCCAGTATATACCCTAATATAATATATGATCCAGTATAGAACCTAATATAATATCTGATCCAGTATAAACCCTAATATAATATCTGATCCAGTATAGAACCTAATATAATATCTGATCCAGTATAGAGCCTAATATAATATCTGATCCAGTATAAACCCTAATATAATATCTGATCCAGTATAGAACCTAATATAATATCTGATCCAGTATAGACCCTAATAATAATATCTGATCCAGTATAGAACCTAATATAATATCTGATCCAGTATAAACCCTAATATAATATCTGATCCAGTATAGAACCTAATATAATATCTGATCCGGTATAGACCCTATTATAATATCTGATCCAGTATAGAACCTAATATAATATCTGATCCGGTATAGACCCTATTATAATATCTAATCCAGTATAGAACCTAATATAATATCTGATCCGGTATAGACCCTATTATAATATCTGATCCAGTATAGAACCTAATATAATATCTGATCCGGTATAGACCCTATTATAATATCTGATCCAGTATATACCCAAACCCACTCAGAGAAGTCACCTCTAGCAGAGGATAGCAGTGAGCTGCGGGGGGAGTTTATGGAGAGAACACGCGCCAACGGGGCTTAAGTTTGTGACGTGGGAGGTTCAGAGTCAGACACTCGCCAGGGGAGACAGACTGCAGTGGTGGCAGCTGTCAGTTGAGAGGGTGAGAGCCATGTGCTGATACTCCCAGGCAGATCCAACCCCCCAACCCACCCAGGGAGAGCCCGGTCGAGGCAGGGCCAGCACAGAGAGGCCCAGCTGGGCTTGACTAGAACACCACACACAGACATGGATCTCATATAGATCCCAGGGAAAACACAAATAACTGTGATCCTTATGACCTGCCCATGGAGCAATACACTCACTTGATATGGCATCAACTGAGCTCGCCCCTAACCAAACACAATCATACCTTCAATCATGTTTGTGTGTGTGTGTGTGTGTGTGTGTGTGTGTGTGTGTGCGTGTGTGTACCTGTTTATTTATACTTGTGGGGACCAGAAGTCTCCACAAGATTAGTAAACAAACAAACATTTGACCAACTGGGGACATTTTGTTAGTCCCCACAAGGTTAAATGCTATTTCTAGGGGGTTTAGGGTTAAAGTTAGAATTAGTGTTAGGAGCTATGGTTAGTTTTAGGGTTAGGAGCTAGGGTTAGGGTTAAGGTTAGGTTTTGGAATTAAGGTTAGGGTTAGGGTTAGGGTTAAGGTTAGGGTTAGTGTTAAGGTTAGGGTTAGGGTTAGGGAAAATTGTATTTTGAATGGGACTTGAAAACAAGATTAGCTATACAAGACTGCGGGGGGGGGGGGGGGGGGGGGGTGATGACATCATGACATCACAAAACATAGCAATATTTAAGCAATAAGGCACGAGGGGGTGTGGTATACGGCCAATATACCACGGCTAAGTGCTGTTCTTACGACACAATGCAGAGTGCCTGGATACAGCCCTTAGCCGTGGTATATTGTCCATAAACCACAAACCTCCGAGGTGCCTTATTGCTATTATAAACTGGTTACCAACGTAATTAGGGCAGTAAAACTAAACTGACTGATATTCCACGGCTTTCAGCCAATCAGCATTCAGGGCTCGAACCACCCAGTTTATAAATAAGAATATAACATAGCGTTTCCTGTAATTTATCGTTATCCCATAAAACGATAACAATAGATTTCATCATGTTTTCGGATTGTGTGCTTTTATGAAATGTCCTTATGCAGCCTTGTGCGGTCTAATGGAGGACGTCAAAGATTTTGAGTGGAATGGAGCACCATCTACTGGAGGAGAGGTGTATGAACAGAGGAAACCCATGCCATGTGTTGCCCTTCTGCATATAGGCATTTCCTGGTCTGACTGCAGCAGAGGTTGAGCTGTAACAACATAGACTCCTGCACATGAGGCTGCCAGCTTTCCACTCCATACTCCTGGCCGCAAAAATACTCATTGTTGACAGAGATGCTCCATGGGCCTTGACCCCAGAGGAGGCTGGTGGGAGGAGCTATAGGAGGACGGGCTCAATGACCCCATCCACCTATACCTCCTCCCACCAGCCTCCTCTGCTTGACCCATATTATCCAGTCCCTAAGGTCCAACAAGCGCCACATTTTAAAACAGGGAGCTGATGTCTTTTAAAGGTGCTCTTCTCCTGCAGGCAGGCATTTCATTCCTGGAGACTTGGCTGGGTCTGAATGCGGAAACAGAGCGGCCTGGACAAATAAAGATCGTTCTGGGGCAGGAGCAGAGGGGAGAATAGGAAGTGGTGTTTTGAGTCCCATAAATCACGTGGTGGTCCCCAGTGGACTGGGGACTGGTGGTCTGTTGTGGACTGGCCTGACGTGCCTGGTCCCTGCTGCCTGCAGCTCAGCATTCACATCTGGGCCTGCCATCAGACAGGAGAGCCTCTGTCTCTTTATGGGCCTCATCCTCAGGTACTGTAAACCCTGCCTGTCCACCAGGCCCCCCTGGCCCCTCCATACTCTCTACTACTCCCTCTACTACCATGAGCTAGTGCCACTGAGCTGATATATGAGCCTGTCCTGCTATTGTGTGCCTGCTCGACAACCTGAGCTACTAATTTGCTGTGGCGATTCTTTCGGTGGCCTACATTTCAAACAGCGTACTTTCAAAGCCTGAGTGCTGAGCGCTCGCTTTCCTCCATTGGCAGGCATAATGGCTTTTCCATGTCTGCAGTTTAGCAAGTTAGCGTTCACCGCCGAGCACCAGCACAATGCACCATCCGCCCGCCACACAAGATGGCTGATGGAAGTCAGCCTTACTGGAACTGTTAGTGAATGGGCTTGAATTGAAGAATCACTCAATCAGTCTCACTGAAAAGCCAGACGGATTTCTACTCCTCATTGACTTTCCGTGTCACTAGGCTCAGTCATGAGATGGGTGTAAAATATAGTTTATTTTACAGCTGCACCGCTTCATTCAGGTAAAAATAACAAGGGAAGCCTGGAACTATTTAGACAGCAGCACAGTTGTTCAGTGTGCCTTATGATGACCCAGCTAGGAAACATGGATCATATCCTAGAGATTAAATCTGGTCTCCAGTAATATTGACTGACCGTAATCTTTCTCTGAGAAAAATACGTAGCACAATGGGCTAATCAGCATGAAAGACTGCCCAAACTACAGATATAGAACATGGTATATCTCCATGGCCCAAACAGTTTGTCTGCATGCATGTGTTACTGAGTGTGTGAACTCCCGTGACAGCCATAACATGTGAAACATCGGCTGAAAAGTCTGAGAAAGGGGCCTGACTAGCTAAGTCTCCATGCATGATCCTTCTGCATGATCAAGTCAGCCAATACGATCCTCTGGATGCCTTTTGGATTCATGCCTGGCAGTCAAGCATTGTTAACCTATCAAGGGAGGTAGTCAGGAGGCCCAGCCCTCTCCAACCACAGACTGACACTGATCCTCCCTTAGAAAAGCCTTTTGATAAGACCCAGGTTGTGCAGCTGGATACTATAAGTTTGTCAAGCATCCTGCAGTCCGCAGCAGCAAACGAGAGCAGAGGGAATGATGTCTCCAATGACCCTGGGTTGATACTTATTAGGAGTCGAGATGATGAGTGATATTACCCCACCTCTGCGTTGTGCATGAGACGGCTTGTTGGATGTTTTATGTTGGAATGTGCGTGCACCGGCACTAGCTTGCCTCTGAGCCAAATGGCAGCGATTCTATACAATGCAAATTTTCTGCTGAAGGGAGGTCATTACAGGTTACTGTTATGCAGTGTAATTTGGATTCAGTATAATGGAACTATTGTATGCTAGTATCCTATAATTGTGTCAAATGTGTGCATATAATATCCCTCCACACCTCCAATCTTCTCTGACTCATAGTGCTACAGCGTTGAGGGCTGTTCTATCGTTTAAAAAAAATACAATCATGATAAATGATCATGAAGTTTGAAGTCTTTGAGACTTGTTTCCCATTTGCATATTTATGGACATGTATAAGGATTTGCAACTCATCTGGTGGGCGTGTTCTGGCCCGGGGCAAAGTTATGTTTAGTCAAGCAGCTGTCTCCTCCAGTTTGTTCAAACACTCCACACAGAAGGAGATGCTATAGCAATGGAAATGGCTGATCAAAGCGCACATGGGTTCGTTGTCTTTACATCAAACCCGAGGAAGTGAGAGCTGTGTAGCTCAATACGGGCCTGATGCTGAAGTTCGCCAAAGGGGGCTGTGACTGTGGATTTCTGGGACAGGACAGGCTTCTACATGTTACAGGAAGGAAGCAACACAGGTATTCAATATTGAAGGGAGTAAACTGCAATGTCAGATCAGTTCAGATCAGATCAATGGCTCTACCCAGTCCACTATATTGTATATTCACAGCTTTGTTCCTCTGGATAAGAGCGTCTGCTAAATGACTAAAATGTAAATGTAAATGTTCCAACCACAGAAACTACACAGCTTCCCAGGGTGGATCATCATGAACAAATGACCAGAAACCATTCAGCTATGGAGGTTAAAGAAGCAACACGTTTTTTGTTCAATGGAGACAGTTTAGGAGATCTCATTTGGTGCATGGCAAGGTAGTTTCCCTCATCCAACCCCTGAGCTCAAATGATAAAAACACAAATCAAAAACGGTGACTGATTTAGTCCATGAAAACATGATGGTTTAAAGGCAGATGCCTGTGTTCACGTAGCAAGCGATGAGCCAAGAAGAAAGCCAGTGAACATTTTCCATGCTACGGCAGTTTAATCACAAACGAGGCCACATCATCTCCCAACATGTGGACTCTGGGGAGAGGAAAGACGTGAAGCAGATGGTTTCCACATCACACTGTTGGTCTTCCTCAGGCAGTTGGGAGGGTAGCCACCGAGACCAAAAGACACTAAATTAGCTTCCTAGGTGAGTTGAGGCTAATGACACGTACTGAGGAAAAACTAAATTAGCTTCCTAGTTGAGTTGAGGCTAATGACACGCACTGAGGAAAAACTAAATTAGCTTCCTAGGTGAGTTGAGGCTAATGACACACACTGAGGAAAAACGATATCAGTGTCCTAGGTGAGTTGAGGCTAATGACACGTACTGAGGAAAAACACGTGAATGAAACACAGACGAGTTTATGAGGGAGAAAAGCATAGAACACGGCAACTCAAAACAGGACTTTAAAAACCCCAACTGAAACATGACTGCAAAACAAGAAGACCACACACACACACACACACAAACACAAACACAAACACACACACACACACCACACGATCAAACAGAAGCAAAGCGTGACAATGCCTTAGTCTCCCCTAACACCCCCAGCCAACAGTAGGGGATGCTTGACTACAACAAAATGACACAAAATAACTTCAGAGGGCCGTTTGGATAAAATCATGGAAAAGGATATAGAAATTGTATTTTATCACTGTTTTTTCAGCATATTATATTGCAGAGATTCCCCCAGAATCTGGTTACAGCACTTGTGAATGTTACATTGCTTAGCAGGCGAGATATACAATACATTTCCTCTCGGATCCCATTATCTCCAACTGAAATCTGAACACACCTGTCCCATATCCCTGTTGTCTCTACCTTAGCCAAAAATAATTGAACCACTGAAACGATGGCCAGTCGCCAAGTCTTAATATAATATAAGTCTTGCTGTGTCCTATGTTTAAACATGGCTACTGTCTGTTAGAGTGTCTGAGATGCTCTGACTCATGCCTGTTTGCCATGTCCCTTCACGCTTCAACTTGATTTCCATTCACATAATGGCAGAGATGCCATACAACAGAATGGCAGAGAAACTACAGGGATGCAGAAGTAATGAGGAGAGGCATTTCCACACATCTGATGTGGAGCCTACTGCTCAGACTGCAATTCTGATTGGCGGAGTGTTGGCTTCTCCTCGAGGGCGTGAAGAGATACAGTAGTAATGAAATTCCATGTCTCCTATACACATCTGTTCTCCTGTTCTAATGAGACAAGGCTTGTTTTGAGTCCCAACCAGTGGAGATTCACCCACATGCCAGCCCTTTCAGCAGCTTATCATAATAGGTCAACGCTTTTTACTCAAGCGTCTTCGATTTGATGCTTTGCGGCCCATTTGTTGCAGCATATCATGAATACATGTGCTGTATGGACGGCAAATTGGCAATGCATCCAAAGCATTTGCCGGAAGCTTTGTACCATAAGCTGCATGTTGTATTAATTATTAGGTCTCTGTGAAGTGCACATAGATTCATTTGATATAATTCTGCCTCTTCCGTGAAAGAATCCATGATATAATGGATAGTCTAGTTGCTGTTACTTTTTTCAATAATTCAGTAATGTCTTAGTAGGATATGTATTATGTATTGTTACAGGGAACGGGACGTATGCATTTTTTATTTTAAAATGTTTTAATTTATGTATTTTTATAGGGGGTAGATCAGCTTTAATATTGCAGCTAGATTGTGGCTTCCATCAATGTAATTGTCCGCATCATTTCCAATCCACCATACATATATATTTTTGTCAATATATACAGTACATGTCAAAAGTTTGGACACGCCTACTCATTCAAGGGTTTTTCTTTATTTTTACTATTTTCTACATTGTAGAATAATAGTGAAGACATCAAAATTATGAAATAACACATATGGAATCATGTAGTAACCAAAAAAGTGTTAAACAAATCAAAACATATTTTAGATTTTAGTGGGACTATCATTTGTTTTTCAACAGGACAATGACCCAACACACCTCCAGGCTGTGTAAGGGCTATTTGACCAAGAAGGAGAGTGATGGAGGGCTGCATCAGATGACCTGGCCTCCACAATCACCCGACCTCAACCCAATTGAGATGGTTTTTTGGGATGAGTTGGACCGCAGATGGGATGAGTTGGCTGCTTTTCCTTCACTCTGCGGTCCAACTCATCCCAAACCATCTCAGATGGGATGGCGCATCATTGCAGAATGCTGTGGTAGCCATGCTGGTTAAGTGTGCCTTGAAACCTAAATAAATCACTGACAGTGTCACCAGCAAAGCACCCCCACACCATCACACCTCCGCCTCCATGCTTCACTGTGGGAACCACAAATGCGGAGATCATCACAAAGACACAGCGGTTGGAACCAAAAATCTCAAATTTGGACCAAAGGACAGATTTCCACCGGTCTAATGTCCATTGCTCGTGTTGCTTGGCCCAAGCAAGTCTCTTCTTATTATTGGTGTCCTTTAGTAGTGGTTTCTTTGCAGCTATTTGACCATGAAGGCCTGATTCATGCAGTCTCCTCTGAACAGTTAATGTTGAGATGTGTCTGTTACTTGAACTCTGTGAAGCATTTATTTTGCCTGCAATTTCTGATGCTGGTAACTCTTATGAACTTATCCTCTGCAGCAGAGGTGACTCTGGGTCTTCCTTTCCTGTGGAGGTCCTCATGAGAGCCAGTTTTATCATAGTGCTTGATGGTTTTTGCGACTGCACTTGAAGAAACTTTTAAAGTTATTGAAATGTTCCATATTGACTGACCTTCATGTCTTAAAATAATGATGGACTGTCGTTTTTCTTTGCTTATTTGAGCTGTTCTTGCCATAATATGGACTTGGTCTTTTACCAAATAGGGCTATCTTCTAACTGTAAGTCGCTCTGGATAAGAGCGTCTGCTAAATGAATAAAATGTAAAAAATGTAAAATCTTCTGTATACCACCCCTACCTTGTCATAAAACAATTGATTGGCTCAAATGCATTAAGAAGGAAAGAAATTCCACAAATTAACTTTTAACAAGGCACACCTGTTAATTGAAATGCATTCCAGGTGATTACCTCATGAAGCTGGTTGAGAGAATGCCAAGAGCGTGCAAAGCTGTCATCAAAGCAAATGGTGGCTACTTTGAAGAATCTAACATCTAAAATATGTGTTGATTTGTTTAACACTTTTTTGGTTACTACATGATTCCATATGTGTTATTACATATTTTTGATGTCTTCACTATTATTCTACAATGTAGAAAATAGTAAAAATAAAGAAAAACCCTTGAATGAGTAGGCGTGTCCAAAATTTTGACATGTACTGCATATATATAAAATATGTACATATTTTTTAAAATATATTTTCCTTTACGTTTCAGTCAGACAATACTATACTTCATATATACTGTGAACAACATATCGTGGCAACGATAACTGTAAAAAATACGAAACAATGTTTTTGGCATCTACTATCATACATCTGGTTTTCTGATGAGATGTTAGAAATAAGAGGACCCCTTTATGGGCCGTTGTTTAGTTAATGGCAGGAGAAGTTCATCAGTCTGTCTAGATCTGTCTGAGGGGCCTGGTCTGACTCTGAACCCAGGCTGCTGCAGGGGGTCCTGGGATTGTTAGGGCTAAGAGTGGCCTGGAGGACTCCCATTGTTGGCTTCCAGTTCCCTTCTGTGACATTGTTAATTGTGGGATGGGTCATTTCCAGAATCCTTTTCTCTCCCTCTATACAACCTGGCCCGCACAGTGCAGGAAAGGGAGCGAGAGAGGGGGAGGGAAATGGACAGAAAGAAAGAGAGAGAATGAGAGAGAGACAGAGAGAGAGAGAAAGAGTGAGAGCGCAACAGAGAGAGAGAGGGAGAGAGAGATGATAACCCTGGGCCCCTGAAAGGCCTCCTTTCTATCTGCCATCGCTGATGATAAGCTGCCCAGAGAGGGCCTCTCAGCAGGTGAGAGTTATTAAGAAGTGGATCTGCCAAATCACTTTACTACCTTCATCTGGGAGTGATGAGGTACTGGAGATGCCACGGCACCACCTGCTGGATGGCTCTCAGCTACCCCAGGCAGGGAGAGAGGGCGGAGAGCGAGGTTTGGCACCCACAGCCAGGAAATGAAAGACATCCTGCTTTGCTGTGCCCTCGTTCACTCTCTCACACACACAAACACAAAAACACACACACACACAAAATGTTGTATTATTATTATAAAATGCACAACGTGTAAGTAAGAAAGGTTTTGTTGTTGTGCATTGTTCGGTGGTAATAGCACTTCCAGAGACATCTGCTGTCTCCCTAACCATGTTCCATCTCTATAAAACAATGGGAGCCTAAATCATGATGGGTAATATGTCAAACCGCGTTGATAATGGATCATCCCGTTCCAATAAAACCCCTGCTATGGAAGTGAACTTGGCTGACTTGACCTCCATGAGTGTGTTTGACTGCTCCACTACAGTCCAGCTGCCAGGGCTGCACACACGCACAAGGCAGGCACGTTGTATCCTGTCCTTTCCTATCCTGCCCTGGTCTGGTCTGGGCTGACTGTAGAGCGATTTACAGCCCTGCAGAGGAGGGTGGGAGGGAGGGAGGGAGGGATGACAGAGCATTGAGGAGCCATGGCCTTATCCACCCAGGGATAACCTTCTTCTTGGCCCTGCTCCATCCTGTCTGTCTGCAGCTGGTCTCGGTTAGGACGGATTTGCATTGGTCCATTCCTGAAGGACAGACTTGATCTGCCGCGTTATTGAAATTGGGGGCAATACGGGTGAGAACAAACAAAGTGTGAAATACATGGAGGAATGGGTCATTTGATGAGGACACTGTCGGACAGATTCATTTATAGTCCGACACACGTTCGGAGGGTATCACAATAGATATTCACTGTCTAGACAGTAGACACCTATTAGCATTGTATCAACGAGGTACATAGATAACAAATGGCCTTAGGCCTAACTCTTTTCGAATTGATAAGGAGACATTTCTCAGCGACTCAGCGCTTCTCTACTTGTCTCTACACCATTGACACTGGAAGATAGAAAGGAAGGTACGGTGTCCCAGAAGGGTTAGGTGTTATTCAGATAAATCATCCCACCAGGAAGTCAGACTGTCACAAAGAGCAGTGACCTGTGAAAGGGTTAAGCGTTATAAATGAGTGTCAATGCCAAGAGGGGAAACTTCTGGGTAGATCAATTACTGAGACAAATACAATCCTGTCAGAGATTAGATTATTCCCCAGGAAACCTGGATACGCCCCAAAACTCTATAGAAGAAGAGGTGAACAAACTGGCACGGCCCACACAAGCTTACAGAAGAATAACTCTTATTGACTTCACAAGGAGAAGATTACAAGCCAAACACATTCAGTAGAAGTTGTGATAACCATGTCCGGTGAACTTTTAACTTCCTGTCCGCTGAGCTTTTGACCACTTGATTTGTGGCTGTCAAAGGGGGTCACGGATTACATGGAGGAGACAGACAGACAGACAGACACAGGGAGAGAAAGGGAGAGTGACAGAGAGAGAGAGAGGAGAAGCGAGAGAGAGAGAGAGAGAGAGAGAGAGAGAGAGAGAGAGAGAGAGAGAGAGAGAGAGAGAGAGAGAGGAGAGAGAGAGAGAGAGAGAGAGAGAGAGAGAGAGAGAGAGAGAGAGAGAGAGAGAGAGAGAGAGAGAGGAGAGAGAGAGAGAAGAGAGAGAGAGAGAGAGAGAGAGAGAGAGAGAGAGAGAGAGAGAGAGAGAGAGAGAGAGAGAGAGAGAGAGAGAGAGAGAGAGAGAGAGAGAGAGAGAGAGAGAGAGAGAGAGAGAGAGAGAGAGAGAGAGAGAGAGAGAGAGAGAGAGAGAGAGAGAGAAGGGGGACCTACAAGCAGCCAGAGGCTGTGATGGACAGAGTAAGGACAAGGTGAGAGGAGCGAGAGAGACAGTGCGAGGCATCGGAGATGGACGGCATGGTTCATGGTGATTTAGGAGACCCCCACTTAGTGTGTGGATGGCTAAACTCTCCATTTGTATCACAGGGAGTCCAATCATCCTGAGCCTAATTTGGTAATTAAATACTCGACTCAGCTCTGCTGGAGATGTGGTAGCACTCTAGCCCAAAGTGAAAAGGTTATCATGCATCACACTGCTGGGTTCTGTTCAACCCTGGCAAATGGAGGAGAGTATTTTCTATTCTGGAAACAAATTGAGATCATTAGAATGATGGGCTGGCTCACTGTGAAACTGCAAGTAAATAATCATTGGCATCTTTATGAATTGAGATGTGAAATGCATGATCACGCCATCACCCACGATGGAGTGGAATCTTAAGAATGTGCTTTCAGGGTGCACATAGACCATAGCCATTATTGAGTGGTCTCATGTGTGAGTGCATAACGCTCAATTGAATGTTCATTGATTGATGATTCTTTTTTGATGATGTAGGCCTGAGGTGAACAGCTCCAGCTCTTTATGGAGTTAGAGCAAGTTGGTTCTGGTGTAGTAGTTCTATCTGCCATCGATTTTAGGCCAGCAGGCAAAACAAGACCCTGATCTCTTTACGTAGAAGTAAAGTTGGATCAAACACCCAATGATACTTTGATCTTCAAATGGACCTGGTCCAGGACAACACCACCACAGCATTGCATAGCAGTTACATGCTCAAAAGGGCAGCCAGGCACCAGGTCTTGAAGAGCAGAGCTGAGGGGCCTGATTTGGAATGCTGCTGCCACTTAGCTCCGGGCTAGATGGGGGTAAATGACTTGAGAGATCTAGAGGAACTCAGTCCATGTAG